>NC_134697.1:68670795-68977045 GCF_050947455.1 Rhinoderma darwinii
GGCTCCCTTCTTGTTCCTGGTCCCCAGCATGGCTCCTCCTCTCATTCCTTGTCCCCAGCATGGCTCCTCCTCTCATTCCTTGTCCCCATCATGGCTCTCCTCTCATTCATTGTTCCCAGCATAGCTCCCTCTCATTCCTAGTTCCCCGCATGCTTCCACTCTTATTCTTAGTCCTCAGTATGGGTCCCTCTCCCATTTTTGAGTTGTGCTGCAAAAAAGGTGAGGTAATGGCGGCGCTCCTCCGAGACTATATGTGAGGTGGAATGGTGTAGGTTGCCGGCTGCCACCCAATGCGGTCCCTCGGTACTAAATTCTTATTACCTGGGACAAGATATGTATAGGAAGGCAAAAGAAAATTGCAGTCTAGTAACGGGCATCGGCGCCATGCTCAGGAGGATAAGGAATGGAGTCAGGTAAGTATGATCAAGGAGATCTTTAATTCAGAGGACAACGCATTTCTGGACCGGACTGGTCCCTTCATCGGGTCAGTTTACTAACCTCTCTCATTCTTAGCCCCCAGCACAGCTCCTCTCTTTGATCCCAGCATTGCTCCCCTCTCAATCCTGGTCCCCAGCATAGGCCTCCATCTTATTCCTAGTCCCAAGCCTGTCTCCCCTCCTATTCCTAATCCCCAGCATGGCTCCCGCTATATTTCTTATACAGTACTGTACACTAGCATGGCTCCCCTCATTCTTAGACCCGAGACAGAATTCTCCCTCCATATTACCACTCATTGCTAACCTTAACACCCCAATGGCAGTCTGGATGCAATCATTCTATTTAGTGCAGCATTAATGCATACAATACCCTCCAATGTTGCCATCTCAGCATCTCAAAGTCTGCAGGCCTAATGTGTCTGAAAAGACCTGCAGCCTGAGCCTGTGCTGCATTATTCAATGTGGGAATGGAGCTAGGTAGGTATAAGTTTTATTATTTGTTAGGGAGCACTATTTCTGAATGAGGCCACTAAGGGGCGCTATTACTAAGTAATAAGGCTATTAAGGGTGGACCATTAATAAGTAGGGGGCACTATAACAAAATAGGTTCAGGGGGCACAATTACTGAGTGAGATGCACTCAGGAGCACTATTACTGAATGGGTGTCACTAAGGGGCAATATAACTGAGTAGGGGCAATTAAGGATGGGCATAATTAATAAGTAGGGGGCACTATAACTGAATAGGGGGCCATTCAGGGGGCACAATTACTGAGTAAGCAACACTAAGGGGCACAGTTACTGTGTGGAGGGAACGAAGTTGGCACCAATACTGTAGGGAGAGCACTGTTACTGTGTTTGTACAAACACCAAATTGAAAAAGTCAACAAATGTAGCGTTTATTTCCCAGATACCGACTAGATAATTTGTGTAGAAATAAAATTTTACTTGTATTAATTGTAAATTATAAGCAACCACACATGATTAAAATGCCAATGTGGTCTGGTGGTCCAAGTAATCATTACATTTGTATCAGCTGTCAATGTGTCATCTTTTGTTGCAAAGTCTGTAGGATACATCAACTATTTGCTAACAGAAACAGCGGCTGCAGACCTCTTATGGTAGGACAGCAGTTATGAGGTCCCACATTGAATTTAAATTATATTTTTGAACAGCCCCCCCCCGCTATGTTTTGCCAGAGGTGGCATCCTCAGGGGTATTGGGGCATAGTGTGTTTGGGTTCACTACTACTCTCGCAGGACTAAAGAGGGCAGGCAATTCTACTGTCTGGAGGGCACACAGGGGGCACCATTGCTTTGTGGGGTATACTAAGGGGGTACTATTACTGCTTGGGGTACTAAGGGAGCACTATCAGTGGGTGGGGATGCGCTGAAAAAGTGAAGACCGAAAGATGTAAAGAGTAGAGACCAGGTGAAATTGTCTTGGCAGTCTGGGCTGGATGAGGAAGAAAATGGAAAGTTAAAGACTCCAACCAGAGAAGACGTCACCTGTAAGTCACTAGAACTAACTGTACTGTAATTACTTATATAGTCTGCAGCGTGATAATACTCCATAGAGCGCCAGCGTAGAACTGGTATGTGACAACTGTATAGGCCAGGGGTCATCAACCTTTGGCTCTCCAGCTGTTGTGAAACTACTACTCCCAGCATGCGACAGTCCAAGGCTTTATTATTCCAGCCAAAGACTGTCAAGGCATGCTAGTAATTGTAGTTTCATAAAAGCAGTCATGCCGAAGGTTACTGATCCCTGCTGTAGGCACTGTATGGGGATATTATTGGTTGTATTGGTCTTTATTGTAGATATATGTGGTTATGGTGTGAAGGTATTATTTGATCCTTGTATAGTGGTATTATTTAATAATTGTATGACTATTTTTCAGTCACTATGTAGTGATAATTATTTTTTCATGATATAGTGGTGTTATTCAGGGACATTATGTAGATATTATTGAATAAATATATGGTCATGATGTAAAGGTATTATTTGGTCCTTGTATTTTGGTATTATTTGGTTAGTGCATTACTGTATTATTTAGAGATATAATATTATATGTACATTAGTGTTAATGATGGAAGAAATTATTAGAGGCAGGGCTGATTTATCTATGAATACAGGTTCCAGGCCCAACAGCACAAATTTTTAGTATAAAGTAATATCCAGAGACAGTGTACTGATAAGGTGGTTAATCTAAGCCTAGCATGTGTTCTAAAAGTTGTTTTATAGCTATGCTTTTATATATTTATATTTTTTTGGGGGGGGGGGTAAAAAAAACAATGTCCCTGGGCATAGCAATTATGGGTGCAGAGGTATAAATCGCACCCAGGACCTGGTGGCTGAGGTTCCCCCAATGGACCTCTGCTACATGAGAAGACATAGTTAGTACGGTTTAAAAAAAGACACATGTCCATCAAGTTCAACCAAGGGATGGGAAAAGGGAAGGGAAAACTTTCTGCACATAGGAGCTAATATTTTTTTGTTCTAGGAAATTATCTAACCCTTTTTTAAAGCTATCTATTGAAGCTACTGTGACCAGCTCCTGCGGTAGACTATTCCATAGATTCACAGTTCTCACAGTAAAGAAGACTTGTTATCTCTGCAGGTTGAACCTTTGTTTCTCCAGAAGGAGGGAGTGCCCCCTTGTTTTTTGAGGGGGTTTTACATGGAACAGCATTTCACCATATTTTTTGTATGTGGAATTAATATATTTATATAAGTTAATCATATCCCCCTTAGTTGTCTTTTTTCAAGACTAAATAGGTTTAATTCTTTTAATCTTTCCTCATAACTTAGATTCTCCATGCCCCTTATTAGCTTTGTTGCTCTACTTTGTATTTTTTCCAACTCCAGGGCATCCTTTCTATGAACTGTAGCCCAGAACTGAACTGCAAATTCTAGATGAGGCCTCACTAATGCTTTATAAAGTGGTAATATTATAGCCCTGTTTGTCCATGTCTCTTTTAGTACACGACAATATCTTGCTGGCCTTTGAAGCAGCTGATTGACATTGCAAGCTGTTATTTAGTTTAAGATCTACAAGTACATCCAGATCCTTCTCAACAAGTGGCTCCCAGAGTATAACTCCCCCTGGGACATATAATGCATGCAGATGGTTGGTACCCAGATGCTTAACTTTACTTTTATCTACATTAAACTTAATTTGCCAAGTGGATGCCCCAACACTTAGTGTGTTCAAATCATCTTGCAATTTACGAACCTCTTCCATAGACTGAACAATACTACATAGCTTGGTGTCATCTGCAAAAATAGAAATAGTGCTATTAATCCTGGGGTACACCACTTATAACCGGGGACCATTTAGAGTAGGAATCATTGACCACAACTCTCTGGATGCAGTCCTTGTGCCAATTTTCAATCCAATTACAAACTATACTTTCTATACCTATAGTCCTTAATTTATCCATTAGACGTCTTTGAGGGACAGTGTCAAATGCCTTTGCAAAAGTCCAAAAACACTATATCCACAGCAGCCCCTCTGTCTAGGCTTCTGCTTACCTCTTCATAAAAACAAATCAGGTTGGTTTGACAACTTCTGTCCTTAGTAAAACCGTGCTGACCGTCACTTATGATACTTTTTTTGTCACATAATCCTGTATATAGCCCCTCAATAGCCCCTCAAACATTCTCCCCACAATGGATGTTAAGCTTACTGGTCTATAATTACCCAGGGAAAACCTAAACTCTTTTTTGAAAATAGGCACCACATTTGGCACTATACCAGTCACTAGAGAATCTCTAAATATTATAAAGAGGGGGACAGAAATAACTGAACTAAGCTCTTTAAGAACTCTAGGGTGTAACCCATCTGGTCCCGGGGCCTTGTGTACGTTTATTTTATTTAACTTAGCTTGAACCATCTCTACATTCATCCAATTCAGTATATCAACTGATATATTAACAGCACTGGCACTGGCTACATCAGCTGCTCTTTCTTTTGTTGTATATAAAGAGCTAAAGAATCCATTTAGTAACTCTGCCTTCTCTTGATCCCCTGTGACCGACTTCCCACTACCACTATTTAGGAGTCCTACATGTTTATACCTTGGCTTTTTTGCATTTCCATACTTGAAGAATTTTTGGGGATTTGTTTCACTCTCATTGGCCACCGGCCTTTCATTTTGTATTTTTGCTGATTTTATTACCTTTTTACAGATTTTTTTTATGCTCTTTATAATTTACAAAGGCTACAGCTGTAGCCTCAGATTTGTATTTTTCAAATGCCCTTTTTTTGTCATGTATTGCCCTTTTTACAGAACGTGTAAGCCATGTGGGGTTTGATTTTAGTGTTTTGTATTTGTTACTTGTAAGAATAAATTTTGCACTATAATTACCCAAAGTAGATTTTAAAATCTCCAATTTATCATTTGTACCATTATTTGACATTAGTTCTTCGCAGTCTATATCCTGAATTGCAGCCCTCATCCTGGGGAAATTGGCCTTCTTAAAATTAAGTGTTTTTGCCCTCCCAGCCTCTGTTTGTTTTTTTACAGTATAGGTAAAATGTAACTGTTAAAGGGGGTGGGGTAATAGCAGGATTCACTGGTTAGTGACACCCACTATTACTACCGCCTTTATAAACAGGGTCACTAGGGTTATGCCTAGTTCCTCTACCTTTTCCTTATACGAACGTCGATCTAATTGCTTTAGCGGCTACTCAAGGGAATAAGACTGTATAGTAAATAAAGGTAATATTTATTAACATACAGTAATCACTCTCATATATATATTACAGTAACTAATCACCGTACAGTATAAACATGGTATCAAGATATTATACCGCCACCCACTTACATAAACATACACAGAATACAGTTACGTTACAACACAATAAACATAAGTTACTTATGATTCTCACACACTCTCTATCTTTATCCCACTCCCTCCTAATATAACTTTCCCTATACACTAAGGGTTAATACGGGATAAGGAGGAACAAGGGGAATGGGTTACTGTGTAAAACAGACAGCCAGGGTTAACTCAGGGACTCTGGGACAGCAAGGGTTAACTCAGGGACAGTAGGACAGCGAGGGTTAACTCAGGGACTCTGGGACAGCAAGGGTTAACTCAGGGACTCTGGGACAACAAGGGTTAACTCAGGGACTCTGGGACAGCAAGGGGTTAACTCAGGGACTCAGGGAAGCAAGGGTTAACTTAGGGAGAGCAAGGGGTTAACTTACTCAGGGAGAGCAAGAGGTTAACTCAGGGAAGCAAGGGTTAACTCTGGGACAGTAGGGACTCAGGGAGAGCAAGGCGTTAGGGTTAACTCAGGGACTCTGGGACAACAAGGGGTTAACTCAGGGACTCAGGGAAGCAAGGGTTAACTTAGGGAGAGCAAGGGGTTAACTTACTCAGGGAGAGCAAGGGGTTAACTCCGGGAAGCAAGGGTTAACTCAGGGAAGCAAGGGTTAACTCAGGACAGTATCAAGGGGTTAACTCAGGGACGCAAGGGTTAACTTAGGGAGAGCAAGGGGTTAACTTACTCAGGGAGAGAAAGGGGTTAACTCAGGGAAGCAAGGGTTAACTCAGGGAAGCAAGGGTTAACTCAGGGACAGTAGGGACAGTATCAAGGGGTTAACTCAGGGAAGCAAGGGTTAACTCAGGGACAGTAGGGACAGTAACTCAGGGAAGCACGGGTTACAGCAGGAGGAGACAGGGAGAGACAGGGTTAAGTGTAGCTGCTGCTACACTTGTGACTTTGTGGAGCAGCAGAGGCAGCAGCAGGAACCCAGGTCTTTGGAGGAGAGAGAGAGGTGAGCCGTCGTCGGTGGTGTGTGAAGGCAGCTCTCAGCTGATCTTCTTCAGCTTCGGCTCCTGAGCTCGGCTCCTGAGCGTACCGATGCAGGGCTATTTAACCCTGTCGGTACGCTCGCAGCGGGGAGTGTGGCGCTTGCCCCAGGCTTGCATGGGTCGGCATGGTGATAATGTATCACCAGCCGACTCATGAGAGCCCGCACGAGACAGTCCGTGCGCGCGGGAGACTTGAAATGGAGACAGGGGATAACTATCCCTTGTCTCCATGGTTTCCTAACAAAGCAGGGACATGCTAATTGTCCTGCTCTGCTTCCAACCGTATTCATGACCAGGGCTGTTGTTGTTACAGCCCTGGCTCATGATACATTATATGTAATATACATACACACATATATTATATATATGTGTATATATATATATATATATATATACACATACACTGTATACATACTATATATAAAAAAAAATGTGCCATAATCCATCCATACGTACGGAGGTACTCCCTCCTGAAGGAAGTTTGAAGTCCATACTAAGGAGAGATATACAGGCTCTCTGTACTGTGTGTCAGTGTGCATGAGCCCTTAGTAGGATTTTACATTTCTATGTGATGCTATATTTCAATTTTGTTGAATGCAAAGTAAATAACATTTTCTTGATTATTCTGCTGGCTCGTGTAAATCTACTTGAAGTGAAACAGTTAATGGTGTTGTATATAACCCAGTACACATAAAGATACCTGTTAAATTGTCCCCTTTTTTGGGGGTAATTTCATATCTTTGTATATTTGTTGTACATGTATATTTGTTGTAACCTAAGCAGGTTTAGTTGTTCATGTTTATGTTGGCAGAAGACTAGTCATATTGTTGTATTATTTGCTAAAATGCTGGGTCTAATGCAGCGTGCCTGCCCGATGCAGACTATCATACCACAGACCCGAATATCAGGTGACATTTAATTTATTTTCCTCCATCAACTAGATCTTTATATTTATAACTGTTGACACAATCCTGTGCAAAATATATTAGACTGAAGGTTTAGATGGGTGTGTCAATGGACACCCTTCAGTCACTTGCACAGATCCAGATCCATTAGTTATATTGATGTATCAGAGAGAAGTAAAACACACAGAGACATGCGTTGTATACCAAAAAATCCTTATCTGGTTTATTGTTAGTACTCAGTTACAATTGTAACCCAAAAGTAGGGAGTAGGCTTGAGCTGAGCCAATCACAAGCAAGAAAGATCTCTTATGGGAAATCACAAGTAAGACCAAAGCTTTCCACAAGAATCCTACAGCTGCAAAGTCAACAAACTACATGAGAAGGTAAACACATGATAACACGTCGACATTCTCATAGGGAACTTAGATATGCAAAGGTAAACATATGAGTTCTCAGACAGTCCCAGCATGAGTTTGACTTTAAAGACAACAGATACTTCAAACAAAATGGAGTCACATACACTTAGGTTCAGAATTATTTGGACAGTGACACAGTCTTCATGATTTGGGCACCGCTGCCACCACATTGGATTTGAAATGAAACAACTGAGATTCAATTGAAGTGTAGACTTTCAGGTTTAATTCAAGGGGTTGAACAAAAATATCCTGTGAAACGTTTAGGAATTGCAACCATTTTTCTACAGAGCCGCCACATTTCAGGGGCTCAAAAGTAATTGGACAAATTAACATTACCATAAATAAGATTTTTTTTTTTAATACCTTGTAGCGAATCCTTTGCAGGCAATGACGGCCTGAAGTCTGGAAACCATGGTCATCACCAAACGCTGGGTTTCCTCCTTTGTGAGACTTTGTCCGGCCTTTACTGCAGCGTCTTCAGTTGTTGCTTGTTTGTGGGTCTTTCTGCCTTAAGTTTTGTCATAAGCAAGTGAAATGCAGTTCGATCGGGTTGAGATCTGATAACTTGGCCATTGCAGAACATTCCACTACTTTGCCTTAAAAAAAACTCCTGGGTTGCTTTTGCAGTATGTTTTGTGTAATTGTCCATCTGTACAGTGAAGCGACATCCAATCAACCTTGCTGCATTTGGTTGAATCTGAGCAGAAAGTAAATCCCTGAACACTTCACAATTCATCCGGCTGCTTCTGTCTTCAATCACATCATCAATAAACACTAGTGACCCAGTGCCTTTGGCAGCCATGCATGCCCATGCCATCATACTGCCTCCACCATGTTTTACAGAGGATGTGCTGTGCTTTGGATTATGAGCCATTCCAAGCCTTCTCCATACTTTCTTCCTCGGATCATTCTGGTACAAGTTGATCTTAGTTTCATCTATCCAAAGAATGCTGTTCCAGAACTGGGCGTCTTCTTTACATGTTGTTTGGCAAAGTCTAATCTGGCCTTTCTATTTTTGAGGCTGATTAATGGTTTGCACATTTTGGTGAACCCTCTGTATTTGCTCTCATGAAGTCTTCTCTTTATGGTAGACTTAGATATTGATACACCTACTTCCAGGAGAGTGTTCTTCACTTGGGTAAATATTGTGAAGGGGTTTTTCTTCACCATGGAAAGGATTCTGCGATCATCCACGACTGTTGTCTTCCATGGATGTCCAGGCCTTTTGGAGTTCACGAGATCACCAGTGCGCTCTTTTTTTTTCAAGAATGTACCAAACTGTTGATTTGGCCACTCCTAACATTTGTGTTATCTCTTTGATGGATTTCTTAATTTTTTTTCAGCCTAACGATGGTCTCTTTCACTTGCATTGAGAGCTCCTTTGAACTCATGTTGTGGGTTCATAGCAACAGCTTCCAAATGCAAATGCCACACCTGGAAACAACTCCAGACCTTTTACCTGCTTAATTGATGATGGATTAATGATGGAATAGCCCATGCAGCCAATTAAATATCTTTTGAGATAATTGTCCAATTACCTTTGGTCCCTTGAAAAAAAGGCAGCTACATATTAAAGAGCTGTAATTCCTAAACCCTTCCTCAAATTATGATGGGAATACCCTCAAATTAAAGCTGAGAGTCTGCTCTTTAAGCCCATATTGATTATATAACTGTATATTCAATATGTTTTGGTAAACAGCTAAAATGCCAAAACTTGTGTCACTGTCCAAATAATTCCAAATAACCTAACTGTAAATACACTTTACTAACTTTCACATTTCCCACCTTTTGTCTATTTTGAGGACATTTTGTATCTTAGCCAGGTACTTAAGAGAGGCTTATCCTCCCTTGAGCACTTACCTAACCTTTTTACCCCATTCCCTAGTCATGTCTACAAAATTCCTCCCCATACCCATTTCATTCATGGGGTATGCCCGATCAAAGGACCTAGGATGGTGGGTAATTATTTCAGCATTGCTGTGAAGCATTTAAAAAGTTTTGGCAGGCCTCATAATATGAGACGCAGAAGCAAATATGGTGCAATACATAATAACACAATCTGCAGGACACTCTGGAGCAACCCATTATCAATCCCCAATACCCTTAAACCAGTTAGAGGGATTTTTTTTGTAGGATGTTACAAGGCTTAGAACTTTAGTAGAATTCTCACATTTTCAAGAAAATTTCAAAAGGTTATTTTTACAGGGGCCAGTTCAGTTGTGAAGTAGGTTTGAGAGGCCCACACAATTCAAACCCCCATATATCACCCCATTTTAAAAACTGCACCCCTCAAAGTATTCAAAACAGCATTTAGAAAGTTTGTTAACCCTTTAGGCGTTTCACAAGAATTAAGTCAATGTAAAGGTGAAATTTATAAAGGAAGGTTTTACCAGAGAAACGCAACTCAATATTTATTGGCTAGATTCTGCAGTTTTAGATTATGCAGTTGCCTAGATTCTGCAGTTGGCCCTAGTGCGCTAAGGGACTGAAACATAGGCATCAGAAGCAATGGAGCACCTAGTGGATTTTGGGGCCTTCATTTTATTAGAATATATTTTAGGCACCATGTCAGGTTTGAAGAGGTATTGTGATGCCAAAACAAAGGAAACACCCCAAAAAAGACCTCATTTTGGAAACTACACCCACAAGGAATTCACGTAGGGGTGCAGTGAGCATTTTGACCACACAGATGTTTCATAGATTTTATTAGAATTTGGACGTGGAAATGAGAAATGTTAATTTTTTTTCCAATAAGATGTTTTAGCTAAAAAAAAAAAAAAACTATTTCCACAGGGAATAAAGAAGAAAAAGCTCCCCAACATTTGTAAAGCTACTACTACGGAGTACGTAAATACCCATATGTGGTTATAAACATGTCTGAGCACATGGCAGGGCATAGAAAGGAAGGGGCGCCATTTGGCTTTTTGAGCACAGATTTTGCTTGATTGGTTTCTTGGCACCATGTCACGTTTACAAAGCCCCTAAGGTACTAGTACAGTGGAAACACCCCAAAAGTGACTGCATTTAGGAAACTACACCCCTTGAGGTATTAATCTAGGTGTGTAGTGAGCATTTTGACCCCACAGGTATTTAATCATTTTTATTAGAATTGGACAGTGAAAAAAAAATGTCATTTTTCCCAATAAGTCGTAGCTTTAGCTCAAAATTTTTCCTAACAAATAAAAACGAGAAAAAGCACGCCAACATTTTTAAAGCAATTTCTCCAAAGTACGGCAATACCCCATATGTGGTCATAAACTGCTGTTTGGGCACACAGTAGGGCTCAGAAGGGAAGGAGCGCCATTTGGCTTTTGTAGCTCAGATTTTGCTGGATTGGTTTCTGGTCGCTATGTCGCATTTGCAAAGCCCCTGAGGGACCAAAACAGTGGAAACCCCCAGAATTGACCTAATTTCAGAAACTACACTTCAATGTATTCACCTAGGGGTGTAGTGAGCATGTTAACCCGCAGGTGTTTTCCAGTGAAAATGGCAATTTTTCCATAGATATGCCAATATGTGGTGCCCAACTTGTGCCACCATGAAAAGACAGCTCCCTAATTACTATACTGTGTTTCCTTATCTTTTGCCTGGACATTCGACCAGGCTTAGGAGTGAAAGAGTACCATGTCAAATTGAGGCCTAATTTGGTGACCTACAAAGTATTGTTTCACAATTGCAGTGCTCTGATGTGAAATAACATGGCTAAGTTCACATCTCGTTTTGCACACACGTTTGTGGTATACGATGACGCATACGTTTTTAAAGTGACATAAACGTATGCATTTTAACATATGCTTATGTTTTTTGTAGTATACGTCGTATATGTTTTTATACGTTTGTGTCCGTTCTTCTGAAAATGTATAGGTTTTTTTTGTTCTTGAGCTAAATCAAACTTTGTAAAGTCAAGATTTACCATATATGGTGAAAAAAACGTATACTTTTTATGTATGCAAACGTAGGGTTTAACACTGCATACGTCGTCCATATGTCACCATTGACTTCAATGCAAATAAAAACGTATACTTGTTGTATAAGTTTTGGAGAAGTACTGAAAAGCGTAGTAGACTACGCTGATCAGGACATGAAAGGAAAAAGGATACAACGTAAGCACACAAAACGTATGCACAAACTACACCATTAGGGCATCTGTCCTGACCATAGAAATCAATATACACGCTGTGGTACACGTTTTGATACTGTTTTTTCATGTCAATACATGCACATCAGACATACAGTAAAAACGAGATGTGAGCCTAAAAGGAACCCCTGAGAATTGACCCTATTTTGGAAACTTATACCCCTCAAGGCATTTATTAAGAGATGTAGTGAGCATTTTCACCCCACAAGTGTTTTCTATAAATGAATGCGCTGTGGATGGTGCAAAGTAAAAATTGCAATTTTCCCCTAGATATACCATTTTAGTGGCAAATATGTCGTGCACAGCCTGTGCCACTGGAGACACACGCACCAAAATTTTTTAAAAGGGTTATCCCATGTATAGAGATGCCGTATATGTGGAAGTAAACAGCTGTTTCGGTACGCTGTAGGGCTCAGAAGGGAGGCCATTTGGCTTTTGGAGCATGGAATTTGCTTGTTAGGGGTATTACTGGTATTTCAGTTTATAATGTGGGGGCATATGTAAACTGTGCGGAGTACATCTGGGCTTAATGAGAGGGTATAATAGTGGGGTAAAATAATAATAATAATAAAAATAATCCATAAATATGTGTTACGCTGTGAAGCAATCCTTTCTGCACAGGCCGGTACCGCACTGATAAATGGTCCTTCCTTATCTCCCTTTTAGTCCACACTCCGCACCTTTGCAGTTTGGGGAATTTTGCTTTGGAAGGTGTTGTCCTGGTATAATACGGTACCGTCACTTCCAGGAGATATGTTTGTGCCTTCCCCTTCCTAGTTCCCTAATTTTAGGGCCTTGATAAATCGCCTCGTGAAACAAGAAATGTTCCCCTCGGGCCCGCATAACTGCATATTATTTCTTTCTTGACCTATGGGAGCCTCAACTTCATTTATTTTTCTTAGACGTAGTGGTTTGAGGGCTGTTTTTTTGCGGGCTGAGCTGTAGTTATTATTGGTACAATTTTTGGGTACATGCCAGTTTTTGATCACTTTTTATCCTATTGGGAGGCAAAGTGACCAAAAAGCAGCAATTCTGGCATAGTTTTTTAGTTGTTTGTCTTTTATACAGCGTTCACCATGCATTATAAATTACATATTAACTTTATTCTGCGGGTCAGTACGATTCCGGCGATACCAAATTTATAACACTTTTTTATGCATAACAACTTTTTGCACAATAAAATTACTTTTGTAAAAATAATGTATTTTTTTCTGTCGCCATGTTGTGAGAACCATAACTTTTTAATTATTTTGTTGACAGAGCTGTATGGATCGTGTTTTTTGCGAGACGAGCTAAAGATTTTATAGGTACCATTTTTGGACACATGCGACTTTTTGATCACTTTTTATTCCAATTTTTGGAAGGCAAAGAGACCAAAAAACAGCAATTCTGGCATTGTTTTTTTAGAGGCTTTTTTTTACGGCGTCCTCCGCACAGGATAAATAATATAATATTTTTTATAGTTCAGGCCGTTACGAATGCAGCGATACCAAATATGTATGGTTTACTTATTTTTTTCAATCATAAATGACTTGATAAGAGAAAAAGGGTGATTGTGTTTTATTTTATTACTTGAAACTTTTATTATATTTTTTACAACTTTTTTTCACTGTATTAGAAATGTCAGTCATTCATTTAATTTAAGTTCCACTATGTTTTGGTGATGCTTAATGAACTTATTGACCCAATGTTCCTTCAGAATGTCATTTAGTGTCCCCGACAGGGGCAACATCACTAGTAGGCAGCTCAGCAGAAGGCACAACATGATTCAGAACTTTCTTGTAGTGGCTGGAGTGTATCCAGGTGGGTTTCTCCTCTAGTTTTACAGAAGTTGAAGTTATAAACTGGATTTGTTAGGGACCGCCAAACCTGGGTAGGGACCGTCAAAGCCTTTCCTCAGATGCCTTTTTAGGACCACCCTATCTCCTGGGAGCAGAGGGTGAGTTCTATCCTTGGAATTAGGATCTGGAATGGAAGAGAACACATGTTTATGAGTCTCGGTTAAACACTTATAGAGCTGGGTGAGATAGGCGGTTAAACTGCTATGTTGGGCTTGCAAATGTTGTGGAAAATAACAGCCTGTCTTGGGGTGGCTACCAAACAGGATTTGATAAGAGGATGAGTCTTTCTTCCTATTAGGGGTAACTCTCACACAGTAGACAGCTTTGGGAAGACATTCTGTTCACGGCTTGCCTGTCTCTTCCATAGCTTTTTGGATTTTCAACTTAAGTGTGCTATTCAGGCTTTCCACCCACCCACTACTCTGTGGATGATACGGTGTGTGGAATGCCTGTTCCATTCCTAGGTTAGCCATTACTTCCTGCATCAATTCCCCTGTGAACTGTGTACCCATGTCTGACTCTATCACCTCAGGTGCCCCATACCTGCAGACTACCTCATTCATCAGTTTCTTGTTAGTATTTTTGGTATTAGCTGTCTTTACTGGCCAGGCTTCCGGACAACCAGAAAACACGTCAATACACACAAGTACGTATTCATATATGCCTACCTTTGGTAGGTGAATGTAGTCAATCTGCAGTCACTGAAACAGGTAATCTGGCTTCGGGGAGCATTTACCTGGTACCTTTGTTGCCTTATCTGGCGGGCACATACCATGCAACCCTGAACAAACCATGAGGCCATGCTATTGAAAAAGACAAAAAATTGGATCCAGCGAAGAGTCTGTGTGATTCTGTTAAAATAAAGGAATCTTCTTCCAAGTTTTATTGAAGCAAAAGATAAAACAAGTGCGGTGAATAAGAATGAAGTTCTCAAATATGCAATGGAGGGATAGAACAGCTATTGGAGCGGTGCCTACGCGTTTCTGACGCTGGCTGCGTCCTTAGTCATGGCTGCGCAGCCATATTTGAGAACTTCATTCTTATTCACCGCACTTGTTTTATCTTTTGCTTCAATAAAACTTGGAAGAAGATTCCTTTATTTTAACAGAATCACACAGACTCTTCGCTGGATCCAATTTTTTGTCTTTTCCTATACCTATACGTGTGCCGACACGGGGATCCGTGCGTGAGTGACTCTGCATATCTGGTAAAGGTGAGCTGGAGGAACCCTCCTATTTTTGCCATGCTATTGAATTTGGGTGCCACCCATGCCAGTGTTTACTAAAGCGCACATGGCATCCTTGAATGCGTGAGTCATGGGCCAATTGGACCATCATAGGATATAGACTTCTGGGTAAGCACAATTTGTTCCCCACTGACCAAATACCTCCTTCTCCTTGTGTGGCTCCCTTCTCCATCTATACCTTTTTCTCTGTGAGAGAGGCCTGGGTCTGGAGGGTTGTCAGCATTTCGGGGCTGACCGTGCTCACCGTTGGTTGGCATACCATAATCAAACCAAGCTTTCGTAGAACTGCAGCCTTAGCTGCTTGATCCGCAAGTTTATTACCTAATGCTTCTGGAGTCGTGCTTTTGGTGTGAGCTTGTACTTTTACCACCGCTACTTGTTAAGGCAGTTGTGAATCTGACATTACAGCTGCTACTGATTCTGCATTTGCTATGGGTTTGCCCTGAGAATTCAAGAAGTGGTGACTTTTCCATATGGAGCCATAATCGTGGGCTATCCTGGAAATATTAACAGTTTTACCTTCTACCAGCCTACATGCTTCCCAGAGGGCCATCAGCCCAGCCTCCTGTGCAGATTTGCTAGAGGGGAGTGGTCTGCTACACAATACCTCATGTTGAGTGACTACAGCATACCAGGTGTAATGTTTGCGGTACTTTTGGATACCTTACATGCACTCTCTGAAAGGAATATGAGGAGAGATATAGTTTCTGTCTGACAAATTTGATTGTCACTGCAGCACAGTAGGAGGTCATCCACATATTGGATGAGGACAGTACCTGGATCTGAGGGAGCCCAGATGTCTAAAACTGCCTTCATGGCCTGGGAGAACTGGGTGGGTGAGGTGGAGGCTCCCTGGGGCAGCACAACCCAGCAATACTGTTGTTCCTTATGTGTGAATGCAAACTATAACTGAGAGTCCTCGGCTAATAGAATGGAAAAGAATGCATTTGCAAGATCTGTGACAGTAAAACTTTGCGCTATGGGCAGTATTTGTGCCAACAGGGTGTGTGAGTTTGGCACTATGGCGGCATCTTTCACAGTTACAGCATTCAAAGCCCACAAGTCATGCACTATACGGTATGTCACTGGTTTCCCCTTTTCAGTTTCTTTCTTTACTGGGTACTGGGGTGTATTGGAGGTTGAGGTACATTTCTTTATGGCCCCCACTTTTACAAACTCTTGGATATCTGTAGCTAATGTATTTTTCTTGGGCCTGGCTAAGAGGGTACTGCTTTATACATGGGGGGGTACACACCCTGGTTTAAAGAGGCTCTGTCACCAGATTTTGCAACCCCTATCTGCTATTGCAGCAGATAGGCGCTGCAATTTAGATTACAGTAACGGTTTTATTTTTAAAAAACGAGCATTTTTGGCCAAGTTATGACCATTTTTGTATTTATGCAAATGAGGCTTTCTAAAGTACAACTCGGCATGTTTAAAGTAAAAGTCCAACTGGGCGTGTATTGTGTGTGTTACATCTGGGCGTGTTTACTTCATTTACTAGCTTGGCGTTCTGACGAGAAGTATCATCCACTTCTCTACACAACGCCCAGCTTCTGGCAGTGCAGACACAGCGTGTTCTCGAGAGATCACGCTGTGTCGTCACTCACTTCCTGCCCCAGGTCCTGCATCGTGTCGGACGAGCGAGGACACTTCGGCACCAGAGGCTACAGTTGATTCTGCAGCTGCAACGGCGTTTGCAGGTAAGTCGATGTAGCTACTTACCTGCAAACGCTGATGCTGCTGCAGAATCAACTGTAGCCTCTGGTGCCGATGTGGCCGACACGATGCAGGACCTGGGGCAGGAAGTGAGTGACGTCACAGCGTGATCTCTCGAGAACACGCTGTGTGTCTGCACTGCCAGAAGCTGGGTGTTAACGAACAGAAGTGGATGATGCTGATTCGTCAGCATCATACACTCCCATTCCTAACGCCCAGCTAGTAAAAGAGGTAAAAACGCCCCGATGTACACAGATAATACACGCCCAGTTGTACTTTTACTGTAAACACGCCCAGTTGTACTTTTGCAAGCCTCATTTGCATAAATAAAAAAATGGTCATAACTTGGCCAAAAATGCTCGTTTTTTCAAAATAAAAACGTTACTGTAATCTACATTGCAGCGCCTATCTGCTGCAATAGCAGATATGGGTTGCAAAATCTGGTGACAGAGCCTCTTTAAGTTTTACCTGGACGGGTGAGAACTGAAGCCTACATACATCTCGTTTTTTCCTTGCCCATCATTTTTCATGGCAACCTCTAGTTCCTCTGGAAATTCATCTAACAGGGTGTTGGGGAGGTGTACCATACATGCTGCTATCATGGACAGCTGTTTGTGCCCTAGGGGGCTCAGAAGAAGCGCATTCTAGCGCGAAACAGTCTGTTACTGTTGCTGTCTCTTTGTCTTCCCTTCAAAGCCTTTGGTTTTATGCCGAAATAAGGGATTTCTTCATATCATCTGGGTGAGTCCCGCATTTATTCAAATTCTATTATCACTGTGTATTGCCAGATTTTTAAAAATGAGGCTCTGTCAGGAAGGTCAAAAGTGACTGCAACAGGAAGGGTTTAAAGAGAACAGATACTTCAAACTATAACATGGATTCTTCATACAAAATGGAGTCACATAAACACACTTTACTCACTTTCACAATAACATACTACAAAGTATAAATTAAGGAAAAGTGGAAAACAATATTCGAAAAAGTCTATATGGTTTTATTCATTTTAGCAAAACCTATGACTGTGTAATAAAAAAATCAAAGTTGGAAAAAGGATCCAAGATTGGTGGATGAAGCTGTATATGTAAATAACTCACAAATCCTCATAGATTGTTGTGAAATTCTAATGACAATAATTCCTATTATTGTGGTCGATGTGAAGAACATTCAACCGACAGCTATCTAGTGTGTATGGTCATCTTTAGAAGAAGGAGCAAACAATACAGGAATTAAATCCTGAGCTCCAGAACGCTAACTGATATATCAAGTACATCATAACATAATTCAATAACATGCACCCATCTGAATTCTAAAGTTGAAGGGCACGGAGTCCTTGGGCAAAAGCTTAGTAACAGAAAACGCCACTGAGATGGAGTATTAGTCATTTCAGCTGCTGCTTATAATTTACATGCTTGCAGACAGCTTTACAACCTGGAATTAAAAGACTTCATTTAAGCATACTGAGTGCCCAATTTAAGTGATTTAAAAAAAAAAAAGCAATACTGAGAATGTGTTCACATGTTACAGTCACAGGTTTTGCTCCAAATCGGTGCAATTTTCAATTTGATTGTTAAAGGATGCGTGGTTTTGCTAGTAAAACGTAGGAATACTCATATTTTACTTGCAGCCATTAACAATCAATTTGAAAACTGCATGAATTTTTTGCAAAGTCCGCAATGTGAGAATCTAGCCTCAGAGTCAAGCAACTTTAACATTTAGCTAGCACAGCTAGCTCCGTCTGGCCAGGCTGTGATAGGCTCTCCCACTCCTCAGCCTCCCAGCCTGACTGGTAGAAGATCGTGTCACTCTCTCAGAATTAGGAGCAGAATAAAGCCCGTTAGTGGCCGCCGTAAAAACACTATGGGTGGTCACTAACGGGTTAATGTTGATGATTACGGCTAACAGTTAATTTAAACCCAAAATTTAGTGTCTCAGAAAATTAGAATATTATATAAGCCCAATTTCAAAAATTATTTTTAATACCGAAATGTTGACCTACTGAAAAGTATGTACAGTATATGCACTCAACACTTGGTTGGGTCTCCGACTCGGCATGAATTACTGCATCAATGCGGCGTGGCATGGAGGCGATCAGCCTGTTGCTGAGGTGTCATGTCAGATTTGAAAAAAATTGCTCTGTCAGAAAGGTCAAAAGTGGCCTTATGTTTGCAGTTCTTGTTACTGTTGAAAGACCTGCAGTTCACATGACCATGTAGGCAGGTCCTTAAATAAGAGAGTACAGCAGCAAGACTCCATAGAGAATACTGTGAGCTGCTATGTAAGTATATGGGGTCTGTATTAGTTTTAGGTGGTTGGGGGGGTCTGTATTTAGATAGTCTGTTCTGGGGTCTGCATTTAGGGACTCTGGTTTGGGCTCTGTACTAGTATAGGGGTCTGTATTTAGGGGGTCTGTATTAGTTTAGGTTGTCTGTATTTAGGGGTCTGTCCTGAGTAGTTTAGGGGGTTAGGTCTGGGGTCTTTATTAGTTTAGAGGTTCATGCCTGGGGGTCTATATTTAGAAGTCTGGTCTGAGATCTGTATTTAGGGGGTCAGGTCTAGGGTCTGTATTTATATAGAGTCCTTTTTCCGGAGTCTGTATTGTTCTAGGAACTGCAATAGTTTAGAAGGACTGGGGTCTGTATGCAAGGTCTGAATTTATTAGTCTGAGCTAATGTATGGGTCTGGGGTCCAAATTTGCTTAGGGGTCTTGTCTGTGGTCTGGAATTTAGGGGGTTTGGTGTCTGAATTTTTGTGTTGCTATAAAGGCTGAAAATGGCTGCAGAAGCGAGTGGGCAAAAGAGGTCTCAGCAGGAAACTGCAGTGGTCAGAAGTCACCATAACGGTTTGTGTCAGATGGAGAAGAAAAGAAAAGAGAATGACTCCTATCAGAGAAGACATCACCTGTGAGTCACTGAATTTATAGAGGATTTGTTGCCTCTCCTGACAAGTCTGTTATAGGAAATACTTGTATTCCACAAAAAGTCTCAGTGTAGCCCAGGACTAATACACAACTTGGTGTTACCATTCCACTTGTCAGGAGGATGTGTCCTCCTACACAGTGTTATACTGTCAGCTATGGTTAAAGACTGTCAGTATGTAGGGACACAGCCCTTTGACAAGGGGAACTATAACACCCATTTGTCAATGCTTGCACAGAAAAGTGGTTTTCACTATAGACACGGCACATCAGATCGGCGGTGGAGAATGGGGGCCCAAGTCTGGGGAACAGCCCCATGGTCTATCAAAAGAGGCTCTGTCACCAGATTTTGCAACCCCTATCTGCTATTGCAGCAGATAGGCGCTGCAATGTAGATTACATTAACGTTTTTATTTTTTTTAAATGAGCATTTTTGGCCAAGTTATGACCATTTTTGTATTTATGCAAATGAGTCTTGCAAAAGTCCAAGTGGGCGTGTTTAAAGTAAAAGTCCAACTGGGCGTGTATTATGTGTGTTACATCGGGGCGTTTTTACTACTTTTACTGGCTGGGCGTTCTGACGAGAAGTATCATCCACTTCTCTTCAGAACGCCCAGCTTCTGGCAGTGCACAGACACAGTGTGTTCTCGAGAGATCACGCTGTGTCGTCACTCACTTCCTGCCCCAGGTCCTGCATCGTGTCGGCCACATCGGCACCAGAGGCTACAGTTGATTCTGCAGCAGCATCAGCGTTTGCAGGTAAGTAGCTACATCGACTTACCTGCAAACGTTGATGCTGCTGCAGAATCAACTGTAGCCTCTGGTGCCGATGTGTCCTCGCTCGTCCGACACGATGCAGGACCTGGGGCAGGAAGTGAGTGACGTCACAGCGTGATCTCTCGAGAACACGCTGTGTGTCTGCACTGCCAGAAGCTGGGCGTTCTGAAGAGAAGTGGATGATACTTCTCGTCAGAACGCCCAGCTAGTAAAAGTAGTAAAAACGCCCCGATGTAACACACATAATACACGCCCAGTTGGACTTTTACTTTAAACACGCCCACTTGGACTTTTGCAAGCATCATTTGCATAAATTAAAAAATGGTCATAACTTGGCCAAAAATGCTAGTTTTTTAAAAATAAAAACGTTACTGTAATCTAAATTGCAGTGCCTATCTGCTGCAATAGCAGATAGGGGTTGCAAAATCTGGTGACAGAGCCTCTTTAATACACCACTGGCCTTTTTTACATGACTTGCCATCCTCTTTAAAGTGGCCCTCTGATATATGGCTCTTTTAACAGTATAAAGCTAATAGGGATGTTGGGATTACCCTACTGCAATATATATGCAATAACTGCTTTATCAATTATTGTGTTCACTGGTAAAATGTTTGTACGGGTCACCATTGATTTCATTCCCTGGGATTCCTAAAGGATAAGCAACATCCCTTAAAAATGATTGAAGCTTACATTCTCAGAATCTGTAATTACAAATTACTAATTCATATTATATCATCTTGTTGGCAACATCATAATGTTGAATTCCAACTGGTAACACCTTGGGTAAAATTTATAGTCACGCACTTGCTCAATATGCTCTTTCTACATTGAAAGATGATGACGCACAATAATACATAATAAGCCCTTATTTATTTTTTACTTTTTTTGGAAAGCTTCCAAGTAGACTTTTTGTTGAATGGAAACAATTGCTGTTCACATTAATTAGTGCCCTTCTCTGACAGCTGTCTCGTGACAGCCTGGACATCACATGTACACAGATATGGGTCACTGCTGCTTGTTGTTCATAAAGAACGTCTTTATTTGAATTACACAGAAGCTAAATAAGAAGGATTGTCTCATTCATTAACCAAATGTAATATCAATTTAATAAAGCAGGAATTATCGAGAGCAAAAGTCTTGGTAATGTGTTTCTTTTATTTCTGTTCTCAGTCAAGGCACTTGGATGATCCAGTGTGTTTTAAGATATAAGTTTCTAATTCTATAATAAAATTCAATGGAAACACATTTTCAGTATACCATCCTTTAACCCCTTCCCAAAATTTGACGTATCCATATGCCAAAGTCGGGTAGGGGAAGTATGGAACGGGCTCATGGAGTGAACCCGCTCCATACGATGCCGGTGTCGGCTGTATGTTACAGCTGACACTTCAGAGTAACAAGCGGGATCGCGCTCGAGTGCGATCCCGCTCGTTTAACTCGTTAAATGCTGCGGTCAATAGCGACCGCAGCATTTAAATCGTAGAAAGAGGGGGGCGACCCCCTCTAACAGCTCATCGCGCCCCCTGCAATGCAATTGCGGGGTGGTGATGACTGCCTGGGGGCCTAATGAAGGTCCCCACGTCCGCCATGTTTGTGCTCCTATTAAGCCTGCCAGAATCACGATATATTGCAATACATTAGTATTGCAGTATATAGTGCAAGTAATCTAACTGGTTGAATTCCCCTAGGGGGACTAATAAAAAAAAAAAAAATTTGTAAAATAAAGTGGGTTTTTTTTAATGTAAAAAAATTAATTTAAATTAAAAGTTCAAAAAACCCCCCTTTTCCCATTTTCCCCCTAGAGCATAGTAAAAAAATAAATAAACATAATTGGTATTGCCGCATCCGTAAAAGTCTGAACTATTACAATATATCATTATTTAACCCGCACGGTGAACGCCGTAAAAAAAGAAATTGTAAACGCCAGAATCTTTATTTTTTGGTCACCTCATCTCCCACAAAAAATTAAATCAAAAAAGTGATCAAAACGTTGCATGTACCCCAACATGGTATCATTAAAGACTACAGCTTAAAATAAGTCCTCATACCACTTAATCGACGGAAAAATTAAAAAGTTATGGCTCTCAAAATACAAAATAATTTGGCGACACAAAATACATTTCATTTTTTACTCTTAGGTTTTTACTTGTAAAAGTAGTAAAATATTGAAAAAAAACTACATATATTTGTTATTGCCGTAATCGTATTCACCCACAGAATATAGTTAACATGTTGTTTTCATTGCACAGTGAATTCTCCTAAAACGAAGCGGAAAAAACAATGGAGGAATCTCTGTTTTTTTTTCATTTTCTACCTTACAAATTTTTTTTTCCCGTTTCTTAGTACATTATATGGTACAATAAATGGTGCTACGAAAAACTACAACTCGTCCTGCAAAAATCAAGCCCACATAGGACTATATCACAGAGTGCAGCAGCTGTCTTCTATGGCTTATAGAGGGGGGTCCTGAGCAGGGGAACGTCCTCTATAATATTCATATGTCCTAATAAGGCATAGGGACAGGGTTTGTCCCACTAGAACAACCCCTTTAAAGAGGCTCTGTCACCAGATTTTGCAGCCCCTATCTGCTATTGCAGCAGATAGGCGCTGCAATGTAGATTACAGTAACGTTTTTATTTTTAAAAAACGAGCATTTATGGCCAAGTTATGACCATTTTCGTATTTATGCAAATGAGGCTTGCAAAAGTACAACTGGGCGTGTTGAAAAGTAAAAGTACAACTGGGCGTGTATTATGTGCGTACATCGGGGCGTGTTTACTACTTTTACTAGCTGGGCGTTGTGTATAGAAGTGTCATCCACTTCTCTTCAGAACGCCCAGCTTCTGGCAGTGCAGCACTGTGACGTCACTCACAGGTCCTGCATCGTGTCGGCACCAGAGGCTACACTTGATTCTGCAGCAGCATCAGCATTTGCAGGTAAGTAGCTACATCGACTTACCTGCAAACGCCGATGCTGCTGCAGAATCATCTGTAGCCTCTGGTGCCGACACGATGACCTGTGAGTGACGTCACAGCAGTGATCTGGCAGAAGCTGGGCGTTCTGAAGAGAAGTGGATGATACTTCTCGTCAGAAAGCCCAGCTAGTAAAAGTAGTAAACACGCCCCGATGTACGCACATAATACACGCCCAGTTGTACTTTTACTTTTCAACACGCCCAGTTGTACTTTTGCAAGCCTCATTTGCATAAATACGAAAATGGTCATAACTTGGCCAAAAATGCTCGTTTTTTAAAAATAAAAACGTTACTGTAATCTACATTGCAGCGCCTATCTGCTGCAATAGCAGATAGGGGCTGCAAAATCTGGTGACAGAGCCTCTTTAAATACATGATTGTACAATAATTTAAGCTAAGAGTGATGACACAAATCAAGAGCTATGACTTTGTGATCCACATGCTTGGATTACACAGTATTAAATCTCAATTGCTCTGATATGGAAAGTACATTAGTTACCTTGTCTAGTTATATAAAGTAAGGTTATAGATTGTACTAAACTCTCATTTTGTTTGCAACATCTCTAAGAACCTCAGTTACCAAATTTGCATTTCATTTCTGACAGTTGCTTACATGACTACTTTCCATGTGATCGTTTCAACCTAAATACAGTATGTTAAAAAAAAATTAACTTGAGATGATTTACTCAGTCTAAAAATAGCAAAAAATAACCATACAACTCACTTTCACGCTACAATGGGTGACGACAAAGTCATTATACATTCAATGTATTGACTTTGTGCATTAAATATAGATAGCCACATGTCGAACATAATAATACTGAGCTGTGTACAGCAACAGTTCCTGTAGCTATTCAGTTGCAATGGTGGATCCACATCGATTTATTTTGCACTATACAAAGCCATATATAGCATGTAGTACAGTCCTAAAAATTAATCTTTCATAAGGCGGTTATGATACTGCTTACATAGCAATGACCAAGTTACAAAAACAGCAGATACCTAATAATTCAGCATCGCGACATCCAGTGACCATCATAAAAAGGCAAAGTACTCCACAGCCAACCTCTAAAAAAAATGTAGCGTAGATATGTACCCAATATACCCTCTTGAAAAAAAATGTTGATAAAAATATATTTAATACATTTATAACTTAAATCTATAACTTTGTGAAAATTATACTATATTATACTAACTGTATAACAGTAGAGAGATTTAAACATGGCATTACAAAATGGACACTTCCTTATGAAAACTGAGTTTCGGCGGGAGATTTCCCTCCGGGATTAGGTTATTTTCCTGCTCAAGGCCCTGTTCACGCAGAGTTTTTTGCAGGCAGAAAAAATTTGTCTCAGAATTCCTTCAAGAGTTTTGAGGCAGATTTTCATCCTGCCCGCGCTTTTTTGCCGAGGTTGCTGCAAAATACGCCATGAAAAACGCTCGGAAACGAGCGCCGCAGGTTTTTTCTGCCTCCCATTGATTTCAACAGGAGATAAGAGGTGGAATTACGGCAAGAAAGGACATGCTGCTTTTTTTTCTCGCAAGCGGCTGAAAGCCGCCCAGGAAAAAAGACGCCTCTGCCTTCCATTAATGGGGGGGGGGGGGCAATTTCAGACTTTTTTTTGCGCTCATTCCGACGTGTTTTCTACATCAAAATCAGCGCCACAAAACTCAGTGGGAACAAGGGCCTAATGGTGGGCAGTTTTGCTTTTAGGATAGCAACAACAGCTGAATGGGTCAGGACCTTTGCCCATGTGACTGTGTTGCTGAGGGAAAAGTCTTCTTTGCCCAATAAAAAGAGGATCATTGGATTATTCAAAATTCACTGATCTTCGAGTTCCATCTTTATAAGGAAGGCCCAGGGGTTGGGAGTTGTCTTTTCCTAACCTCAGGGACTGCTAGTGTGACGTTCCCCCCTCCCCAAACCCTTGGTCACTGGGGAGAACTGTTTATTATTTTTACTGTATTGATATTGCTTCTTCATTAGTAGGATTGATCTTCCATTATTTCTGTATGCGCATCTCTTATTTATTAAGATATTGATTTAAAAATGTTAAGTTATAGTTAGTGTAATTTATAATCCATGAGTCTTGCTCTCACTTAAATGGGCAAGAGTGGTGTTGTTTTGGGGAAAAAAGAAGGCCCTGTTTTCTAATCCTGGACAACCCCTTTCAATTCTGACAAGCTTTTATGCTTCCTTTCTTCCTCAGTTAAAGGGGTTGTTCGGCAAAAGAAAAAGCTGGTCAAAACTTAGCAAATATAAAATAAAAATGTACTCAAACACTTTTATACTCAGAAATGTTTGGATCAATGGATTTCAGTCCCCGTCAAAATTGTCCTGCAAGTTCCGTGCTTCTGCTATAGCGTCATCCTAGGCCCCAGTGGCAGCAAGCTTTCTTCCATTCCGTGTGTGTTGGTTACGTAATAAAAAAAGATGGCTGCCTGGCTCAGTTCATTAGCTAAGCCAACTCCCTAAGTTTTCTTGGTTTTGTTTTTCTTTACCTCCTTTATATGCGTATAGGGGCTGTGCCTAAATATGGCTATTGTTATATGACAGACAACTGTTATGTTTGTTAGGCATCCATATGTTGACATCTGCCCATTTAAACAACACCTCCCTGTTCTTGCTATTAAACCCGCACTGAGGAAGTTACATAACCGTCATTGACATTTTACCGGCTGACGGGCAAAATGGTTCTATGGGATTTAATTACCATTGATATGGCCATATCATTAAGTTTTATGGGTGTTTTATGTATTTTTTCTTTCTCTCCATGTGTAGGATCACCAGATGATATCCCTGTTCATTTTAATTCATTATATTTTAATACTCTCTGACCGAGTGCCTTGCTTTTGTTTTTCTCTCATAAACCCTTTTTCATATATGTTCCTTATTTTTACATTGTAAAGGAATTTTGTCTGAAAAATGAAGAAACAATAAGAACACAATACCATTAGAACTAAAAGTTTCCCTGGTAATGTTTCATACAACTTCTTGCTAATCTTTGCCTGCACTTGAGCTATGGCGTTTCCCCACAGCTCAGAGGGCACTGCAACAAGGACAGGTAAGTGACTGGTCCCATGACAAAATTACAAGGGAGTTTTCTGGTTAAATGTAAGGAAAGATTAATCCTTGTATAATGAGACGTTCGCTAATAATCTTTGGGTTTCAATTTGTAACCACTTTTAAGGCCTCATTCACACTACAGGGTTTCCCGACCGGGTGCCGGCCGTTCATAAATCGGCCGGCACCCGGCTGCATTAGGAATAATAGACCCCTAATGGGGCTATTCACACGACCGATTTGTTGACGGCCGGGAAAACCGGCCGTCAAAAAATAAGACATGCTCTATTTTCGGCCGGGTACCCGGCCGCCCGGCTCCCATAGAAGTCTATGGGGCCGGGTAATACACAGCCATCACCGGAATGTGTCCCGAGTGATGGCCGGGTTTTCCGTGGCTTGCGCTCTATCTCCTCCTCCTCACAGCGCAGAGTGCATGTGAGGAGGAGGAGTTGATGCCATTCGGATGAATGGCTACGCTGGAGATACTGTGTGGCAGGGCCGGGGTGTACAGCAGGTGGAAAGGAGCACTGCGCTGGCTCCCTTCCCCTGCTTGTTTTAAAAGCGCCCTGGCCCGGCGACACCTTCCATGGCGCCGCTAGCAGCTGCTGCTGCGGCTGCTACTACTGTAGCGACGCCACTATAGCAGAGCAGGGAGGTATCTCCCCGCTCTGCTATGTGCTAGCTCCATTTTAGCTCCCTGAAAGAGCGGAATCCCCGTGTGTTCGGGGATTCCGCTCCTGGACAGAGCGCTTGATGTCTCTGTCCATATCTGGGCAGTGACATCAGGGGAAACTCCTGAAGCGGAATCCCCGAACACATGGGGATTCCCCTTCAGGAGTTGCCGCTGATGTCACTGTCCAGATCTGCCCGGCCCGGCACGGATGCAAAACGAATGCAAACCGGCCGGGAAAAATGGCCGATTTTACCGGCCGATACTCGGGCTCGGGCGGGACCCGGTCGTGTGAATCCCGTCTAAGGTCTGTTTGCTGTGGGTAAATGGAAACATTCTTATTTACTGTATATGCGACATGGAAGCAACTTACAGGAGGACAAATTTGGAATAAAATTAAATATTCTCTATAAACACCAGATCATTAAGTGCCAAGCTGAAGGAATTTTTTTAAATTCTGCCAGAATATAATACCTCATGATTCAAAAGTTATATGTGAATAGACAAATATGGCTAAATTAAATGAAACATTACATATATTCTACATTTTTAATACACTCACTACTGCAGGAATGGAATTTTAGGTAATATACATAAGGCATAACCACCCCTAGATATAACCATGCATGAAAATCTGTATGCTTCACTCCTCCCAGGGCCTGTGTCGCACTAGGTGCCCTGTCTTCCTCAACCTCTGCTTGGCTTACCAGATCACAATAGGCCCACCTAAATCGTACTGGGCTCCTGCGTGTGTCCAGGCTTCTCTGGTGCTGATACCTGCCCTGCTCCCTCCACTCTAGCAGTTGTGATCTGCACACAAAAGGTGAATTTCGACATTTAACCAAAAAATGGTAGAAAAAAAAAGTCTATTAATATAAACTAGTAAGTCTGTAGGTTAAAGAGGCTCTGTCACCAGATTTTGCAACCCCTATCTGCTATTGCAGCAGATCAGCGCTGCAATGTAGATTACAGTAACGTTTTTATTTTTAAAAAACGAGTATTTTTGGCCAAGTTATGACCATTTTTGTATTTATGTAAATAAGGCTTTCTAAAGTCCAACTGGGTGTGTTGAAAAGTAAAAGTACAACTGGGCGTGTATTATGTGTGTTACATCTGGGCATGTTTACTTCTTTTACTAGCTGGGCGTTCTGACGAGAAGTATCATCCACTTCTCTTCAGAACGCCCAGCTTCTGGCAGTGCAGACACACAGCGTGTTCTCGAGAGATCACGCTGTGACATCACTCACTTCCTGCCCCAGGTCCTGCATCGTGTCGGCCACATCGGCACCAGAGGCTACAGTTGATTCTGCAGCAGCATCGGCGTTTGCAGGTAAGTCGATGTAGCTACTTACCTGCAAACGCTGATGCTGCTGCAGAATCAACTGTAGCCTCTGGTGCCGATGTGGCCGACACGATGCAGTACCTGGGGCAGGATGTGAGTGACGTCACAGCGTGATCTCTCGAGAACACGCTGTGTGTCTGCACTGCCAGAAGCTGGGTGTTAACGAACAGAAGTGGATGATGCTGATTCGTCAGCATCATACACTCCCATTCCTAACGCCCAGCTAGTAAAAGAAGTAAAAACGCCCCGATGTACTTTTACTTTTAAACACGCCCAGTTGTACTTTTGCAAACCTCATTTGCATAAATACTAAAATGGTCATAGCTTGGCCAAAAATGCTCGTTTTTTAAAAATAAAAACGTTACTGTAATCTACATTGCAGCGCCTATCTGCTGCAATAGCAGATAGGGGTTGCAAAATCTGGTGACAGAGCCTATTTAAGTGAATATTGTAGGTACTTTAGTGAATGCTCTTTACAGCTGCACCAAATCCAAACGCTAGAACCTCGCATAGTTCCTAGTCATCCATATCCAACAAAGTTTCATTGCTGGTCTGCAAGGGCTTTTCTCAACCAATGTAATGCCAAAGGGTGGACACAGACAGCAGAGGGCCCCTGTACAAGAACATTAAATGGGCCCCTTGCTCTTAAAATGCTCAGTGTAGAGAACCCCCCTTATGTATCTGTAACAATCCACCTGTAATTTTAAACCATGAAATTCAGTCCATTATATACTGTCTAATAGATGTAGGAAGTCGCTTTAAAGTGACATTTGATTCCTTAACTACTAGACAGGTTGCACACATGATATGTCTGCCACTAATATTGCCCAACCTTTTTCTGGAATGTCCTACTTTTCCCTGTGTTAAGCAGTTGTTAACCCCTTCAGGACACAGCCTGTTTTGGCCTTGTGGACGCAGGCGATTTTTTCAAATCTGACGTGTTAGTTTATGTGGTAATAGCTTTGGAATGCTTTAACCTATCCAAGCGATTCTGAGAATGTTTTCTCGTGACATATTGTACTTTATGTCTGTGAAAAAATTTGGTCGATAAATTCAATATTTGTTTGTGAAAAACACCAAAATTTAGAGAAAATTTGCAAAAAATTTCATTTTTCTAAATTTGAATGTATCTGCTTGCAAAACAGATATTAATACCACACACAATAGTTACTAGTTAACATTTCCCAAATGTCTACTTTATGTTTGCATCGTTTTTTGAACGTCCTTTTATTTTTCTAGGACGTTACAAGGCTTAGAACTTAGCAACAATTTCTCAAATTTTCAAGATATTTCCAAAACCTATTTTTTCATGGACACGTTCATTTCTGAAGTGGCTTTGAGGGCCTTATATATGATAAAGTTCCCATAAATCACCCCATTTTAAAAACTTCTCCCCTCAAAGTATTCAAAATAGCATTCAGAAAGTTTCTTAATCCTTTAGGCATTTCACAGGAATTAAAGCAAAGTAGAGGGGAAATTTACAAATGTAATTTTTTTGCAGAAATTCATTTGTAATAGAAAAATGTCAGTAACACAGAAGGTTTTACAGGAGAAACGCAACTCAATACTTATTGCCCAGATTCTGAAGTATTTAGAAATATCCCACATATGGCCCAAGTGTGGTAATGAACTGAAACACAGGCCTCAGATGCAAAGGAGCACCTAGTGGATTTTGAAGCCTCCTTTTTATTACAATATATTTTAGGCTCCATGTCCGGTTTGAACAGGTCTTGTCAGGCCTAAACAGTGAAAACCCCCAAAAAGTGACCGCATTTTGGAAACTACACCCCTCAAGGAATTTATCTAGTTATATAGTGAGCATTTTAAACCCACAGGTTTTTTGCTGAATTTATTGGAATTAGTCTGTGAAAATTAAAATCTACATTTCATCTGAAGAAACATAGACATTTTTAATTTTTTGCAAGGAATAAAGGAGAAAAAGCACCCCAACATTTGTAAATAAATTAATCCTGATTACGGCAATACCCCATATGTGGTCATAAACTTATATTTGAACACATTACAGCCCTCAGAAGGGAAGGTGCGCCATTTGGTTTTTGGAGCTCAAATTTTGCTATAATGGTTTTCGGTGCCATGTCGCATTTGCCTCTTCAGTAATATATAACTTGCGTGCCATTTTTTTACGTATTTTTTTTTTACTTATTTTTTCTAACAGTTTTAATAAATTTATATATGACCCTAACAATTAATCAATTAGTATCTAGAATTAATAGAACTGTAAAATATAGGAATAAATTATTTTATCTAAATGTGTGTGTATATGTATATATTACGTATACATATATAATCAATTGAATCTTTACAACTAATCAATTGTTGAACGACTAATAATGAATAACTTTATGAACGACCCTAACAATCAATTATTTGATATGTAGAATTAATAATTTATATTAATGTTTCTATGTATATATATATATATATATATATATATATATATATATATATATATATATATAGAGTAGAGTAGAGGAAAACACAGCACTCAATGCAGACTGAACATCAGGCCATGTGCACGTTACCAGTAAAAGGACGAATCAACTCCTTAGATTAGAATACCAAAGACAAAGAACAAGTAACAGCACCAGGACTTCAGCGTTGGGGAATAAACCAACATCTCCCCAACGCTGAAGTCCTGGTGCTCTTACTTGTTCTTTGTCTTTGGTATATATATATATATATATATATATATATATATATATATATATATATATATATATATTGCGTGTGTGTATATCTATACTACATTATAGATATATATGTAATTAATTAAATCACGACAAAATTATGGCAACCCTAATAAATAATAAATTTATGAACAACCCTAACAATGAATCAATGTATTTAGAATTTACAGACGTTTAAAATCTATGAAGAGATTTATATAAGTAAATGTGTGTATACGTATATATTACATGCACCTATATATCTATATGATGTTATAGATATATAACATCCCTAATTATAAATTTTTAGTATTAACAAATTTCAAATATATGTCTATATATAATATAAATTACGTGTGTGTGTTTGTTTGTGTGTGTCTATATATATATATATATATATATATATATATATATAGACGTGTGTGTGTATGTGTATATGTATATATATATATATATATATATATATATATATAAACATACACAGTATATAAATGTATATATCTATATGATTTTATATATATAGGTATATATGTAGGCTTAGTCCCAGTTCTGGGTGTATGTGCAGCGTAGGTTCCCACCTTACAGAGGTCGCCTTGTCGTGGCAGGTGGGCTAACACTTTTTGATCAAAATGTGCACTAAGAACCTCCCTATTTGTAGGTAGATTTAGCTTTAGTGCATATCTATTTATATTTAGTGGTTTAGGTGGCATTAGTGTTGCAGGGTGCTGTCGCCATTTTTTTATATCTGCTGTATATCTGCAGTCATAGGTGTTCTTGCACCTGCGTATTTTGTATCATTTAGTTGGAATGTGCTGTTCAATTTTTGTTGTGTTTATGTGATCCATATATGTGGGGTTAGTGACTGCCTCCACTTGTTGTTCTTGCACTCCTCCCACTCTGCCCTGGGTGATTTTAATCAGTTCAATGCTGGATCCTACCATCCCCAGGTATATATGTAGGCTTAGTCCCAGTTCTGGGTGTATGTGCAGCGTAGGTTCCCACCTTACAGAGGTCGCCTTATCGTGGCAGGTGGGCTAACACTTTTTGATCAAAATGTGCACTAAGAACCTCCCTATTTGTAGGTAGATTTAGCTTTAGTGCATATCTATTTATATTTAGTGGTTTAGGTGGCATTAGTGTTGCAGGGTGCTGTCGCCATTTTTTTATATCTGCTGTATATCTGCAGTCATAGGTGTTCTTGCACCTGCGTATTTTGTATCATTTAGTTGGAATGTGCTGTTCAATTTTTGTTGTGTTTATGGGATCCATATATGTGGGGTTAGTGACTGCCTCCACTTGTTGTTCTTGCACTCCTCCCACTCTGCCCTGGGTGATTTTAATCAGTTCAATGCTGGATCCTACCATCCCCAGGTATATATGTAGGCTTAGTCCCAGTTCTGGGTGTATGTGCAGCGTAGGTTCCCACCTTACAGAGGTCGCCTTGTCGTGGCAGGTGGGCTAACACTTTTTGATCAAAATGTGCACTAAGAACCTCCCTATTTGTAGGTAGATTTAGCTTTAGTGCATATCTATTTATATTTAGTGGTTTAGGTGGCATTAGTGTTGCAGGGTGCTGTCGCCATTTTTTTATATCTGCTATATATATATATATATATATATATATATATATATATATATATATATATATACACACACACATTTATTATAAGCCCTAATTGATTATTAATTAACTAATTAATTCTCCTAGTCTGAGTACTATCTAAACTATCTACCTAACAGACTACCTAAACTATAACAAGCTGCCTACCCTAAACGATCTATGTGGAGGTGTTTTTTGTGTGTTTTTCACAGTTGGTGTGTGTGTATATATATATATATATATATATATATATACACACACTACCGTTCAAAAGTTTAGGGTCACTTAGAAATTTCCTTATTTTTGAAAGAAAAGCACAGTTTGTTTCAATGAAGATAACATTAAATTAGTCAGAAATACACTCTATACATTGTTAATGTGCTAAATGACTATTCTAGCTGCAAATGTCTGGTTTTTAATGGGAAATCTACATAGGTGTATAGAGGCCCATTTCCACCAACCATCACTCCAGTGTTCTAATGCTACATTGTGTTTGCTAACTGTGTTAGAACGCTAAGGGATGATGAGAAAACACTTGAAAACCCTTGTGAAATTATGTTAGCACAGCTGTAAACAGCTGTAAACAGTTTTGCAGTTTTTTTGCTGTTTTGCTGTTTAGAGGAGCTATAAAACTGACCTTCCTTTGAGCTAGTTGAGAATCTGGAGCATTACATTTGTGGGTTCGATGAAACTCTCAAAATGGCTAGAAAAAGAGAGCTTTCATGTGAAACTCGACAGTCTATTCTTGTTCTTAGAAATGAAGGCTATTCCATGCGAGAAATTGCCAAGAAAGTGAAGATTTCCTACAACGGTGTGTACTACTCCCTTCAGAGGACAGCACAAACAGGCTCTAACCAGAGTAGAAAGAAAAGTGGGAGGCTCCACTGCATAACTGAGCAACAAGACAAGTACATTAGAGTCTCTAGTTTGAGAAATACACGCCTCACAGGTCCTCAACAGGCAGCTTCATTAAATAGTACCCGCAAAACGCCAGTGTCAACGTCTACAGTGAGGAGGCGACTCCGGGATGCTGGCCTCCAGGGCAGAGTGGCAAAGAAAAAGCCATATCTGAGACTGGCTAATAAAAGGAAAAGATTAATATGGGCAAAAGCACACAGACATTGGACAGAGGAAGATTGGAAAAAAGTGTTATGGACAGACGAATCAAAGTTTGAGGTGTTTGGATCACACAGAAGAACATTTGTGAGATGCAGAACAACTGAAAAGATGCTGGAAGAGTGCATAACGCCATCAGTCAAGCATGGTGGAGGTAATGTGATGGTCTGGGGTTGCTTTGGTGCTGGTAAAGTGGGAGATTTGCACAAGGTAAATGGGATTTTGAATAAGGAAGGCTATCACTCCATTTTGCAACGCAATGCCATACCCTGTGGACAGCGCTTGATTGGAGCCAATTTCATCCTACAACAGGACAATGACCCAAAGCACACCTCCAAATTATGCAAGAACTATTTAGGGAAGAAGCAGGCAGCTGGTATTCTATCTGTAATGGAGTGGCCAGCGCAGTCACCAGATCTCAACCCCATAGAGCTGTTGTGGGAGCATCTTGACCGTATGGTACGCAAGAAGTGCCCATCAAGCCAATCCAACTTGTGGGAGGGGCTTCTGGAAGCATGGGGTGAAATTTCTCCCGATTACCTCAGCAAATTAACAGCTAGAATGCCAAAGGTCTGCAATGCTGTAATTGCTGCAAATGGAGCATTCTTTGACGAAAGCAAAGTTTGAAGGAGAAAATTATTATTTCAAATAAAAATCATTTTTTCTAACCTTGTCAATGTCTTGACTATATTTTCTAGTCATTTTGCAATTCATTTGATAAATATAAGTGTGAGTTTTCATGGAAAACACAAAATTGTCTGGGTGACCTCAAACTTTTGAATGGTAGTGTATATATATATATATATATATATATATATATATATATATATATATATATACATGAGTAGAAAAAATACCACAGCACTCCAATGGTTCAAAAAAAGCATGTAGTTTTATTCAGTCAACAGCTGCAACAGCTGCTATAGGACCTTTTCTACCATGGTGGAATTTGACGCAGAGTGCTGCTTATCTCCTATCTATATAAATTTACATATATATATATATATATATATATATATATATATATATATATATATATATATATAAAACGAAAGAGACTTAAAAAACTAAATAAGGAACTAGAGAGGGAACATGTACATTATAAAAATAATACAATACTAGTTACAATAAAAATGGTACAGTGAATATATATATATTATCCAAGTGAATATGGTTGATTTAATCTATTATGAACTAACAAATAAAATAGTAGAATTACAGTACAAAAAACAATGTATCTTCTTAAAAATTTGCAATCACATCAAAATAGAACTATTACAGTACATAAAATATTTGTAAACGGTATGCATAAAGATGATCATAAGTAAATAAATAAATAAATTAGTTGTTTTGTTAGGCTATGTTCACATCTGCGTCAGGGCTCCGTTCCGACGTTCTGTTGGAGTTTTCCGTCGGAACGGAGCCCTGACTGACACAAACTGACACAAAGGTTTCCGTTTCCATCACCATTGATTTTAATGGTGGCGGATCCGGTGCCAATGGTTTCAGTTTGTCTCCATTGTGCAAGGGTTCCGTCGTTTTGACGACTACGGTATGATAGGAACGTATAGCCCTAACGCAGATGTGAACATAGCCTTAGTGAACATTTTCTACGGCTTTGTTGTGTGATACTGTCTTACTGTATATGACGAAGGGAAATGTGTAATGTGGTAAATTGATGAGACTTCCAACTAACAAACACTTTGAAATTAACAAATTCTCTTATAGTTGCTCATCCCAGTTTTTTTTTTATCCTTTCCCACAGTAGAAATCCTAACATCTTAACAACACCTTAGAGACTATATTTATATATTTATTTATATATACTAATTATATAATATTTCATATATATATATATATATATATATATATATATATATATATATATATATATATATTTATATATATATATATATATATATATATATATATATATATATATATATACATGCAACGTTTCAGCCCTACTCAATGGGGCCTTTCTCTGAATAAATCCACTTTTTCACTAACAAGGTGTGCTGTCTCGTATTTTGGAGGATTTGACTTGGCATCTGGGGACACTGGTCACGTGTCAACGGGAATATTGCACCCTGACCGCACGTATTTGTAAAACCGTGCTGCTTATTTATCCCTCTTTTTGAATATATATATATATATATATATATATATATATATATAAGTATTATCATTATTATTTCTTTTGGATAAAATGCTATCTAAGTAGATATTTATAGTGTAAAACACAAGACAGCAATGTGATAATTTCCATTAACTCTCTCCTCTTGCTACGTTAGATACTAGGTAAACACATACCCTTGGGGTCAAAACATCATGTAACAGTATCTTCTGAAGATTCTAAATATATGTGAAGGACTGTGCTAACTTTCTATGTGGCTTGCATAATACAATTCTTTCTTGGGGCTATCCATGACTTAAAAAAAGGGTCTGCTGTTTTTTCAGACACAGCACTGTCCACTGTCTATTGGCTGTGTCTAGAATTGCAGAAACAGGGATGAGCTACTATAGCAGACATGGCGTTTCTGGAAATACAGCATCCCTTTTTTTCTGCGCCTTTAATTGCATTAACTCAATGTGTGCTGTGTATTTTCTTATAACTAAGTTTGTTTCATTCCCCTTCACTACTTTAGAGCATTAGTGAGGTTTAGGCCCTGATGTTCGGTAATAAGGCAGCACTTGCAGACAGCATTTTGATTTATAGAAGTGGCTGATAAGGTTCAGGCCTGTGCTCTGTCCAGGTGTGACAAGTTCCTCCACACCAAACTAAATAAACCATTTTTTATAGACCTCACGTTGGAGAAGGCTCATTTCTGTTTTAATATGTCAAGATTTTCCTCCAAGTAGCAGGCACAGCATTGGGGGTGAGCAGATTAGTACTATTAAAGGGGGCAGGTAATATTGGGAGGTGTGTATAGTCTCTGTGTGATGTAATATTCAATAACTGTATGGCAGTATTTTTAATTCTATGATGGTGTTATTTGGTCACTCTATGGTGGTATTATTCAGCCACTGTATGGATATATTATTTAGTCATTTTGTAAAGCTATTATATGGTTAGTACAGTATTATTTGGTCACTGTATGACTGGATTACAGTATTTGTGATAGGGTAAATTATTTATGTAAGAGGCACACTAATGAGAAAAAATTTGCGTTCAGCATTTCTCCTGCCATACAGGTGCCTAAAGCGTCCTTAGGGTTTAGCTTCGCCTATGTTGAAGTTTTCTCCTGAGGCAGTTTGAACCTTGGCAATTGATCGTTTTTTAAGCACTATGGCCTACACAGCACACATGGCAGAGCTGTTGTTTTACCTATAGGTTTTCACTTCACAATAACAGCACTTAGTTAAGTTAAAGAGACTCTGTCACCACATTATAAGTGCCCTGTCTCCTACATAAGGAGATGGGTGCTGTAATGTAGGTGACAGTAATGCTTTTTATTTAAAAAAACGATCTATTTTCACAACGTTAGGAGCGATTTTGGTTTATTCTAATGAGCTTTCTTAATGCCCAAGTGGGCGTACTTTTACTTTCGACCAAGTGGGCGTTGTACAGAGGAGTGTATGACGCTGACCAATCGGCATCATGCACTCCTCTCCATTCATTTACACTGCACTAGCGATATAGTTATATCACTATTTGCAGCCTCATACACAAACCCTAACATTACTACAGTGTCCTGATAATGAATACACATGACCATCCAGCCTGGACGTCATGTGTACTCAGAATCCTGACACTCTTTTCTTTGAGATTTCCAGCACGGGAAACTAAATCTCGTTTAGCTCCGTAATCTCGCGAGATTTCGTTTCCGTTGCTGGAATCTCACAGAAAAGATTCAGAAGTGTCAGGATTCTGAGTACACATGACGTCCAGGCTGGATGGTCATGTGTATTAATTATCAGGACACTGTAGTAATGTTAGGGCTTGTGTATGTAGCTGCACATAGTGATATAACTATATCGCTAGTGCAGTGTAAATGAATGGAGAGGAGTGCCTGATGCCGATTGGTCATGTAAAAATACGCCCACTTGGGCATTAAGAAAGCTCATTAGCATAAACCAAAATCGCTCCTAATGTTGTGAAAATAGATCGATTTTTTAAATAAAAAGCATTACTGTCACCTACATTACAGCGCCCATCTCCTTATGTAGGAGACAGGACACTTATAATGTGGTGACAGAGTCTCTTTAATCAGTTGAGCTTTAATGTAGTAATCAATTGATGTGATGGCAAAACAACAATCTGGAGGGGAATTCTCAAATCGTCTCACAATATCAATGGTAAGTTTTTTGCCAAGGTGGTGACCAACAGATTCCACATGAGTTGTGGGGACAAACTGCTGATAACTTCCATGAATAACAGCCATCTTGCAGGGAAGGTTTATTATATACTCTGAAGTATGAAATCAAAGTGGAATCAAGAGTGTTAGAAGATAACGTCATTTTATTGTCAAGAATCATCATAATTTAGCTCCAATTGGACAAGCAAGACAAATAACCTTAAAGGGATTTTCCCATAATCGATAGTCGATACCTATCCTGTGGATAGGTGATAAATATGTAATTAGTGGGGGTCCGACTGCCGGGACCCGCACCGATCCTGAGAACGGGCTTGCCTGGTCTTCCCTGTAAATGGAGCGGTACTACACATTCTTGGCCACCCCTCCATTCACTTTCTATGGGACTGTTAGAGATAGAAAATGAACAGAGTTGGTTTGCAATGAATCTCAAGTAATATTAGAAGTCTCGCTGATCACTTGGGTATGCACATTCCTGCTTTCCCAACTCTTTTTATGCGAGTATTGTCATCAATGGCTTATGATCTATCTGAAGAGTGTGCCTGTGTCCCTAAATATTAGTTCTCGATTTTTCGGTAGCTCACACACGAAAATGCTTGTTTTTCAACTATTGAGTATTTTGTTCAGTCTGTCAGAGTTCTTAAACCATATGCACAGTATGTTCAGCATTGTCTGTGTGGTGCTAAGTACTGGACCCAGCGTGTAATCTGAAGCATCAGTAGTAACAATGTTAGGTAAAGAGGGATCAAACCGCGTAAGCACAGTGCTGGTCACTATGAAGTTTTCGATTATATCAATACTACATTGTGCTGCATGAAACCACAACAGATTTATGGATCCACTGCATACCAGGAGGTACCTCAAATAAGAACGTAATACCTGAAGGTCTGTCCGAACAGGTTATTATGTTACATCAATGACATGCTGTGAACAAGGTTTTAGTTCTTCCTGAATAGAGTCACAAAAATTACAAGTCTGTTTGTAAGAAATAGCGTTGCAAAATAAAACTTTAGTCCTTCTATATCAATTCACTGTAGCTGTCAAGATATGTTAAATATTGTTTATTCTCAAATAACCAGCTCTAGTGATCTCATCATACTGTCTGTCTTGAGTAACTGACAAGGCCTGCTACATCGCCAACCACTCTTATAAACAAAAAGGTTCTGTTCACTATGACGTTAAGAGGCACCGTCACGGGTTTTATCACTTTTAATGGCAAATCAAAGCTTTTTTACATTTTACAGAGTTGGAAAGAAGAAAAAACAAACAGTGGCAGCGAAGTGTACACGGGGTAAACAGAACTTTTCTTCCAAATCAGTAAAATAAAGGGGGTTTTGTCACTATTGACAGCAAGAAAAGCTCATCATTCAGCACTATTTTTTTTGTAAAAATTACAGAAACCTCGACCGACCCCAATGGACCCGATTATCACCATTTGGATCTGTCGTACAATGTATCCAGCGCAGCATTATGGCTTCTGTTATGACTATATGAAGCTTTTTGCATGTATAAAAGGCTCATGTCGCTAAAATGTCAAACACAGGTTTGAATGACAAAGATCGAGTGGATTCTATTGAGATGCTGTTACAATTCTTGGGTTTACATTTGTTCTTTGCAGAGATTGCTTCATAAGAATAGTAAAGTTTGTGGTATCGGGGGTACAGAGGTAACATAAAGACACCAGTGTTTTAAATGACACATGGTAGTTGGGGACCTTGTTACAGACTTTGTGCTGGGTCCAGGAGCTTTAAGCTACGAGTCTGGCCCAAGCCTCTCCGTTTCACAATTTAATTCTTCTAAATTAATTTAAGAAACAAATTACAGCTGTGCATAAAAATGGAAAAAGATCAATTGTATTCCTTCAATTTCAGTATATCTAATAAATGTTCATAATTATAATTTTAAATTTCTCCAGGCAGGAATCAGTGACCTGGTCCTTCTTCATACATACTAATAGCTTGATAAAGAAAGGAAGTCAATCATAATGGAAAGTACTCATACAAACAGAATGTTTCAGAAGGTCAGATCTAGGAAAGGGATGATTACAATAGTACAAGTTTGTCGGCAAAAGCTGCAGAGACATTGTAAGGTGTGGCACCAAGGTGGTGGTAGAGTAAGGGCCCAATGCAGGTGTGTCATGGAAGAGATGGAATGGAGACCAGGAGTAGTGGCAAAAATAAAGACTTTGCTCAGGCAGGTACCTTTGCAAACCGGCCACAGCAGACAAATAAGAACGTCTTACATTTGGGAGGCACAGTTCTTAAACACGGTTCAGGCAGGCGTATCATGGCTCAATTGTTCAATACAGAGTCAATGGCGCGCCTCCCTGATACAGGTGTGTGTCCTCCTTAGTTACTCAGGCATTGCACTAGGCCTCTAATGCATATTTGCTGCTCATAACTTCACACGTGGGGCTGCTCCTGCCTATCCCCCATTGACTCAGCTCTGTACACTTGTACAGGTGAGGAGGCCCCTGCCCATCACCTATACTGCAAACCACGGCTCACCGACACTTCAAAAATGCTCCTGTTCATTACCCGCTAGCAGACTCTCAGACTTAGGCCTAACACTTGTACAGCTTGGCACTGTGCAGCAGCTTCTTCTTAACATTTTCACACATCAGTAATGAAGCTTGTTCTTCTTCCAGCACACTACTTGCACACAGCTTGTTACTTCCTGGCCTTTACAGCGAGCCAACCATCATTGACTGAGAACAACAGCATGTCATGTACAACACAGACTTATGTACCTGCAGAGAGTGATTACGTGACCACAGGTCCTGCACCATATAACACGGTGCAGTAATATACAGTTAGGTCCAGAATTATTTGGACAGTGACACAAGTTTTGCATTTTAGCTGTTTTCCCAAAACATATTGAATATACAGTTCAATAATCAATATGGGCTTAAAGTTCAGACTCTATAAAACATGGTGGAGGCAGTGTGATGGCATGGGCATGCATGGCTGCCAAAGGCACTGGGTCACTAGTGTTTATTGTTGATGATGTGACTGAAGACAGAAACAGCTGGATGAATTCTGAATTGTTCAGAGATTTACTTTCTGCTCAGATTTAACCAAATGCAGCAAGGTTGATTGGACGTCGCTTCTCAGTACAGAAGGACAATGCCCCAAAACATACTGAGAAAGCAACCCAGGAGTTTTATAAGGCAAAGAAGTGGAATATTCTGCAATGGCCAAGTCAATCACCAGATCTCAACCCGATCGAGCATTTCACTTGCTTAAGAGAAAACTTAAGGCAGAAAGACCCACAAACAAGCAACAACTGAAGACGCTACAGTAAAGGCCGGGCAAAGCATCACAAAGGAGGAAACCCAGCGTTTGGTCATGTCCATGGGTTCCAGACTTCAGGTAGTCATTGCCTGCAAAGGATTCTTTACAAAGTATTAAAAGAAAAACATTTTATTTATGGTAATGTTAATTTGTCCAATTACTTTTGAGCCCCTGAAATGAGGAGGCTGTGTAGAAAAGTGGTTGCAATTCCTAAACGTTTCACAGGATATTTTTGTTCAACCCCTTGAATTAAACCTGAAAGTCTAAACTTCAATTGCATCTCAGTTGTTTCATTTCAAATCCAATGTGGTGGCAGCAGAGCCCGAATCATGAAGATTGTGTCACTGTCCAAATAATTCTGAACCTAACTGCAACATCCCAACAAATGTCAACATAGACACAACATCAGCATGTGGCATCTAAACAAAGCATCAGGAATACGTCTTCCACTTCGGACCTGGGGAGAAAGTAAGTTAGTACAGATTCCACGTAACTTAGTCTTCATTCACATCTGTACTAACTTTCCGTCCGAGCTTTCCGTTGCAACGGGACCCCGTCTGACACAAACGGAAACCAAAGGTTTCCATTTCCATCACCATTGATTTCAATGGTGACAGATCCAGTGCTAATGGTTTCCGTTTGTCTCAGTTGTGCGAGCGTTCCGTCATTTTGATGGAATCAATAGCGTAGTAAACCTATGGTTTCTGTTTGTGAAAGTCAGGGCTCCATTCCGACGGAAAGCTGTGACGTTCTGTCAGAACGGAGCCCTGGCGCAGATGTGAACGAAGCCTAAAAGAGACAATACACATTTACACTCATTCACCTACAACAACCACAAAAGATAACATTACAGTGTAAAATAAACACATTTGCTTCTTGGAAAACGTCACCTGGGGAAGGAAAGTCACGGGCACATAGTACTTCTAGGCACAGTACACATTTTAAGCAAACCATACTCTGCACTAGAAAAAATTATTTACACTAAGTTTTATCCCCACATTTTACAACTTCACATGTAGATATCTGTTAGGAAAGATCATCACTGTATCTTTCCTAATGGAAATCTACATGTGATGTTGTAAAACTAATCAAACTAGACTAATCTAGTTAGTCAAACTAATCCCATCAGCTTCTATGAGGAGGTAAGTTCTAGACTGGACAGGGGTGATTAAATGTCATATATCTTGATTTTACCAAAGCATTTGGTACTGTGCCAAATAAAAGGTTAGTACAGATGTAGCACAGTTTATATTGACTCTGATAACATGCTGCAGTGTGATATCACAAAAAAAGTCAAAATAAAGAGTGCTACATCTCTACATAAAATAAGAATGCTGGGACTGGGACAAAATGTGTGAAAATGAGTAAGTAACTGGTTCAGTAATAGAAAGCAGAGGGTGGTTATAAACGGTTCATACTCAGATTGGGTCACTATTACTAGTGGTGTACCACCAGGGTCTGTATTGGGCTCTATTCTGTTTAATTTTATTATTAATGACCTGATGAAGGGATTGCACAATAAAATGAAATTTTTTTAAGTTGATACTAAACTGTGTAAAGTAATTAACATAAAAGGGCACAGCATTCTATTACAAATGGATCTGGATAAGTTGGGGGCTTGGGCAAAAAAGTGGCAAATGAGGTTTAACACTGATGAATGTAAGGTTATACTCATGGGAAGGGAAAATACATGTCATACTAAATAGGAATACACAGGATAAAACGGACACAGAAAAGGTTTTAGGAATTTCAACTGACACTAAATATGACTGTAGCAACCAGTGTCAGGCAGCTGCTGCCAAGGCAAATAAGATCCTGGTGTGCATCAAGAGGGACATAGATGCACATGACGAGTGTTATGGAATTGCTACGAGAGACTGCTGCTGGAGACTGCTGGGAAAAAGCGTGCATATAAATCCGCAACCTCAAATCCGCCATAACTTTGATCAACAGAGTCTAGGGCTACTCTATGATATTCGCCAGAGCCCCCCGCAAGACAGGGTGGTTTTTGCTGCATAGAACCCAGATTGTTTTAGCAGAGTTTAATGTTGGATAAGAGGTGCAATGCAGGCTATACCAGAACAGGTAAGAAGACAGCCAGAGGGTAAACCGAAAGTCCAAATCAATAAGCAAATTGATACCAGTAAAAAGCAGAGGTCAGAGCCGGCCGGGAGCAGATAATCCAAATCAGCAAACAAGGGATTGACGAGAGACCAAAAGTCAGAGGTATGGGGTTTAGTCAGAAGCTTGATCAAGACACCTGAAGATAAGGAAAATCACAAGCAAAGACTGAGTGAGAAGGACAGGTATAACTACCAAACCAAATCTGATAGGCAGAAAGATAGAGAAAAGAGATAGGCACAAGGAAAAACCAGAACCGCCCAGAAGCTAGAACAGTAGTCATGGAGATCATTAAAGGGAATGTGTTGCTAGCAAAAAATGTATATTTTTTTTTTAGTTAAACAATTAGTGTATAGGTGATTAAACATTGTTCTAATTTTTTTTTATTTTTTTCACGAGTCAGGAAATATTATAAATTAGATTCTAATTTATAATATTTCCCAGCACTGGTCACTAGATGGAGCAATTCCCAAAATTGCAGCATTGCATGTGGTAAAGCAACCACATTGCTTTATGCTGCAAAATTGGCAAAAAATCCCTCGCTCTAGTGAGCTCTCAGAATCCCCCCCTCCTTTATCCTGGCTAGTGCCGGGATAAACTAGGGGATTGAACGGTCAAACCTCCTACACTGTGTGTCGCCATTTTTTTAGCTAACACACAGTGTAGAAGGTTTACATACACTAGTAAATACACACTGAAACACGAACATACATAGAAATCACTTACCTGATCCTGCCGCCGCCGCTCCCTCCGGTCCGTCTGCTGCCGCTGCTCCAAGTGCACAAGTCCGGAAGCCGCGACCGGAAGTAGTAATCTTACTGTCCGGCCGCGACTTCCGGTCTACAGGAAAATGGCGCCGGACGGCGCTCAGTTCAACTTGGACTGTGTGGGAGCGGCGCATGCGCCGTTCCCACACAGACGGCGTACACCATAGTGGATGGAACGGGCCCCGTTCGCATTCACTATGGGACTCTAGCTGCCGTATTCCATGTCTGTATGTGTCGTTAATCGACACATACAGAAATGGAAAAAAAAATGGCAGCCCCTATAGGGAAGAAAAAGTAAAAAAATAAAAAAAAGTAACACACAAACACACAAATAAATACTAAAGTTTTTAATAAAACACTAACATCAAACTGATATAAAAAATATTTTTTTGGTGACACTGTTCCTTTAAAGGAATAGGCATTTCCTAATAACGAGAACATCGCTCTACCACTTTATTAATCACTAGTCAGGCCACACATGGAATATTGTGTACAGTTTTGGGCACCAGTGCACAGGAAAGACATAGTCGAGCTTGATCCAGTTCAAAGGCTTGCAATTAAGTAAGAAATGGAATGTGTGGACATCAAGTACCCAGAAACATTTTCAAAATTAGTGTTATTTAGTTTAGAGCGACTGAGGGGGTGACAAATAACTATGTATGAATTTATCAAAGGTCAATAAAGAGATCTCTCTCATGATCTATTGTATTTATACCCAGGACTGTGTAACTATAACAACGGGACATTCTCTACGTCTAGAGAAAAGAAGGTTTCTACAAAAACATTGAAGATTTTACTGTTAGAGCAGTGAAAATATGGAGCTCTCTGCGAGAGGAAACCTATGGTGAATTCACTGAAAGAGCTCAAACTGAAGTGGATGCCTTTCTCTATTTCTAAAGAAAGGTACCAGAATCAATAAACAGAAGCATTGTAGTACAAATCCAAGGTCAGGACCGGCAGGGTTCATACCACAGTCTAATCCAAAATTGCAAACAACAAATAGCTTCACAAATAGACAGGATTGAAAGAGCCTTGTTGCTCAGGCAAAGTGTGGCAGTTCCGAGCAGGTTTAAATAATCAGAGTTGATCAGCTACAGGTTGACACGAATCATCTGACAAAGGCCTGCCCCTTTAAGATGTAGCAGAGTTATGGAGAAACGGTAGCAGCGAGACAAGGAGAGGGACATTGGATGCACGGGTATCCCTAACATGCCAGTATTTATAAACTGAAAAAGTTTAGCGGCACATCCAATCATTCATGTTGACTTGTTTAACTACTACATGTTGGCAGGGAGATATAACTTGCTTCAGATGGCATAAGGGTGAGAAAAAGTTCCATGTAGGTACTTTTCCCAAAAATGTATTTACTATCTCTAAATGTAAACTTTGGATATCCTGCTCTTATCAAATTTATTAATGCGGATTGTAACGTTCCTTGAATAGTTCCAGCTACAGAAACTGGCAGAAAGCGAGGACCATCTGTGTTTTAGTGAACTATGTATTATATTGTCTCTTCTATTTTAAGCTTATTCCTATTCCCTCAGTCTATGACCTAGTAATATCGTGAAATTCAGCAGTCTGGAATGGAATGGAATGGCATGGCACAGCAAAGCTGGTGCTAATGAGCGACACATGATTTCCAGATTTTTTTGGATGACCTTTGAGGATTACGCCCGCATTTGATCATTTTGCCAATCATATCACAATCATCCTCAAAGCAAGACAACATCATAGGTGCTTCAGTGACTTTAAAGTGCAATCTCTTGAACTGGAAATGAACCAGTGGTAATTTCACAAATTTAAAGTGGATATTGAAGCAGATGTCGTAAGACTAGTAGAGTGATCGTTTTCACACAGGATTAATAAGAGGTGTTCGTGTGGAAAAAAATGTCAGAAATGTATATTGGAAACATAAAGAGATGTTCAGCTGTATAGAATTATGTAGACCAGATAAAATAAAAAATATCTATTTTTAGCAGAAAGAATGTAGCATAAAATATATATTGATAATTAATTAATAATTTTTTCCATCAACTTTAAAATAAATGTTCACCCTTGAACACCATGGTTCAAAATACTGTGCTGATTAGTTTTTTTTATATATCTTTAGAGCGGTTGGAACTTGTTTTTTCTGTTAGGGTATGTGCACACAACCAATTTTCAGGCGCAATGGAGGCGTTTTATGCCTCGAACTACGCCTGAAAAGACGGCTCCAATACGTCGGCAAACATCTGCCCATTGCTTGCAATGGGTCTTACGATGTTCTGTGCAGACGAGCTGTCATTTTACGTGTCGCTGTCACAATACGGCGCGTAAAATTACGGCCGCGTCAAAGAAGTGCAGGACACTTCTTGGGACGTAATTGGAGCCGTTATTCATTGACTCCAATGAAAAACAGCTCCAATTACGTCCGTAAAAGACGCCGCAAAAAACCTGTGCACTTGTAAAAACGTCTGAAATTCAGGAGCTGTTTTCTCCTGAAAGTATACCTACGATTTTAAATAACTTTCCATGGTATCAATAGTACAAGTGAAAATATGAAACGATGTGAGGCTCAGTTCACATCACGTTTTTATATCCTTTTGAAAGTAACATTTTTATTTTTTGGTAAGATGTACCCTTAAAAAATGATGCAACAGGACACAAATATGATGCTGGCTCCTTTTTTTCTGTCCTGTTGAAGAACCAGACAAGGCATCCTGTTGCATCTGTAAGGCCCTGTTCAAGGCCCTGTTCACACAGATTTTTTTTACATGTTTTTTGATGTGGAAAATGCGTCGGAAACCGCGCCAAAAAATGACAGAAAATGCCTCCCATTGATTTCAATGGGAGGCGGACACGTTTTTTTACCGCGAGCGGTAAAAAACGCTCGCGGTAAAAAGAAGTGTCATGCCCTAACTTCAGGCGTTTACGCCTCTGACCTCCCATTGACATCAATGGGAGGCAGGGAAAGTGTATTTCGCAGCATTTCTGCCTGTGGCACTCAATGGGCGCGAGCAAAAAATGCAGCCTAAACACAGCAAAAATCGTGGCAAACCGCGTGCAGGCAGATCAAAACCTGCCTCAAAATTCCAAATTGAATATTGAGGCTGAATTTTCCTCCTACAAAAAAATTCTAAGGCCTGATGCACACGATCGTAGCCATGTGCACGGCCGTAATTTTCGGGTCGGCCAGCCACGGAGTGACAGCTGCGACCCCGCCCGCAAATCGCGGGCCGTGCACATGCCCATTATTTTCAATGAGCCCGGATGCCGTAATAAGACTTGCCCGTTCTTTCTGCGGTGCGGGCTCCTGGGCATGCACGGACCGTGAAAACCACGGTCGTGTGCATGGCCCCATAGGAATGAATGGGGCCGCAATTCTCCCGTGGATTTTTGGGGGAATTGCGGCCGCAAAAGCACGTTCGTGTGCATGGGGCCTAAGTGTGGGGAGAGTCCCCAGTACTTTTGGGGCTAGTTTATATTATGCCAGAGTATGGTTTGTTTATTTTGCACACTATGTCTGTAAATACAATCTTTAACTTGTTTTTCTCCCTAGGGATCTTTGTGTGACAGTGAGAGGAGGCAGGTCAGCAAGCCAGTAGGCCTAGACTAGGCCAGAATTTTATCCAGGACGTTAAACTTGTTTCAGAGAGGAGTGCTCCTGACTCTATCCTGTGGTTGAGCAATCCAGATATCATATCATCCGCCTGCCTGTAACCAGACTTGTATCAAGAGAATGTGCCTCTCAAGTGCGAGAAGTGTTTCTTTCATTACTGTGGTTTGTTGTAAAGCAACACCAACCCTAGTAAAGTTTTGTCGCCAGTGCCACTACTCCTGGTTTTTATATTATTCTTTCTGCGACAACCCTGTCAGGGGCCGTACGCCACCTAGGCACACGTTAGACATCCTGTTTTAAAGGTACCTTTTTTTTAGCATCTTTCAATAGTATACAAAAAACGTGGTGTGAACCTGGCGTAAAATATCTTATTACAAAAAAATGCCTCTTTACTTATTTACTTCAATTATAAGACTACTCTAACCACCCCTCCTCCGTGTCTCTGTTCACTTAGAATTCACTGATAAAATCTGTACAACAGCGAGTAGACAGATTATTAGTTTCACTGAGAGATCAGGTTAAAGCTGGCTAAAGAAGTCTGAGGAGAGGGAAGGGGGAGGAAGCAGAGTGAAAGTGTGGCACAGACACACAGAGACCCTGTTGGCTCTAGTAATAGTTTTACGCTCTTACCCCTGTTCTGGATTCACAGTTACAGTGCTCCTTTCTGCTGTGTAGTGTCCTCTATGCTATCGCTTCTGCGTATGTGTTTGAGAGAGATAGGGGAGAAGGAACTCCTATATATGCTGTATATGAAAGACATCATAGCAGCTAGTCCCCTGATTCTGCTATCTTTTCCTCTTCCCCTTCTATAGACTTGTATCGGCAGTTGTAGCCTGATCTCTCAGCGAAGCTGAAAATCTGTCTCTCTCTGCTGTACTTATTTTATGTGATTTCTGAGTGAGTGAACAGTTAATGAGGTAGGGGTTGGGGAGGAGGAAAGGAATCGATAAGCAGAGAAAGAAAATTTTTCTATAGTAAGATATATTACAAAGTTTTCTATCTTTGCTTATATTATTGATTTATGGAAAGTTGTCTATAGTCGGAGGTACACTTTAAATAATTCAAATCCTCTGCATAGACATAAAGTTAAATGATAAATCTGCAGTTACTAAGGGGAGCTTAGGAGCCTACTTCATACTGTTTATACATTGAACTCAATAGTAAAACAGTATGCAGATGTATCCTATGTTCCCCCTAGTGATGGCAGAATTCTTTATTTTAGCTATATGGCTATGCAGGGGGTTTGGAGCTCTGTATTAGAAAAATGGAGCTAAAACCTTCTTTAAAAAGATATATATTTTACTTTATTAACAAGTTTTATTAGTAAGTTTATAAACAAATACACAAATATGCAATAAGAAAGAAATTTTATGCAATATAAAAGATCACAAAATAAATGCAAATGACATGCCATAACATAATGAATCATCATGTTAATAGCATTAAAGAAAGTCAGGCTAATTGCCATAATACAAGATAATCAAAAGAAGAGTTGCAGTCAGTGGCATATGTCTAGAACACTAAATAGTGAACGTGAAGGAAAGGTAAAGGATAATGGACAGGTAAGTAAGGACAGCAAAGAAGAAAAACATACACAGGCAGGGGTGGAAACACACAAAAACACCCCCCCCCCCCCCAGAGGACAGCGAGTAATGCTAATCATCCTAAAAAAAAGACCATCTAGCCAGCGAGGGAGGTCAGCACTATCCCGGAACAAGGACCAAACAGCCCAGTTACAAACAAAGGTATCAGGTTTACCCTGGTCATTTGCCATTAACTCCTCCATTCTCATAATGGTGTACATTTTGGTCACCCATTCTTGCAAAGAAGACACAGCAGTGGACTTCCAGTGGCGAGGAATCGCAGTTCTGGCAGCAGTTAGTGTTTAAAGATACCTCTCTTAAAGAGGCTCTGTCAACAGTTTGTAACTGCACTATCTCCTACCTAATCAAATAGGCGCTTTAATATAGATAACAGTTTTTTGTTTTTTTTTTTAAACTTTTATTTTTGACCAAGTTATGATCATTTTTAGTTTTATGCTAATTTGTTCTAAATGCCCAACTGGGCGTTTTTTTACTTTTCACCAAGTAGGCATTGTAAAGAAAAGTGTATGACGCTGACCAATCACTGGAGCGACGGAAGAGTCAACAGACATCGCCTCCAGCCGTGCCAGGAGGTTTATCCGAATCTGCAAAGGCTGAAGTCTATTCAGTCTTCCATGGCTCCAGTAAGGGACCTGTGGGAGGAAGTCCCATCACAGAGTGATCTCGTGAGATCACGCTGTGCAGTGAAACAAGCTGGGCATGAATGAAGAGAAGTGTATGACGCTAATTGGTCAGTGTCATACACTTTTCTTTACAACGTCCACTTGGTAAAAAGTAAAAATACACCCAGTTGGGCATGTAGAACAAATTAGCATAAAACGAAAAATGATCGTAACTTTGTCAAAAATAAACGTTTAAAAAAAACAAAAAACTATTGTTCTCTACATTAAAGTGCCTATTAGATTAGGTAGAAATTAGGGCAATTATAAACTAGTGACAGAGCCTCTTAAAGGCACGAGAGCGACCCAAGGTCCATGGGGAGCAGGCCTGCAGAGGCAGAGACAACAATGAAAGTAACCATAAGTTTGTTACCGAGGTCAAAAATTTTCGTTCAAAAAGGGTGAAGTAGTGAGCAATCCAATCAGACATGCAACATCGTCCCAGAAGCACTACCATGCCTCCAACAACTCTCTGATACATAAGGAATATTCTATGTAGAAAGGAAGGATACCGATACCTCCTAGTAAGTATTTTAGAATTTTTTTCCTGTGCAAAACATGAGGTCGGTAATTTGTGGGTCAACATGAAGGCCTTTTGCCAATCCTCATCTGAATGCTGGACCCCCTTCTCTCAGCCCCAGGCTGTGGTGAATGCCAACGAAGCAGGTGACTAAGAAGGCTGGAGAAGCTCATGCATGTAAGATAACAGGCCATATGGAGGGGAAGACTGCGAAAGATAGGATTCCAGAGGAGTTTTATCCTGCAAAAGGATACTACGATCCTCCAAGGAGGACATAAAATACCTCGATTGGAAATAGGACCACCATGTCGCTCGTTTCCACAGGCAGAATTCTGCAATAGTAGTAAGAGGGAGAAGATTACCAGTGGATGAAAGGGTCTGAGCAAAATATATCCCATGTTGCGTTTTCCAACAAATGAAAATGTCTACTGCCATAGCTGGAGGAAGGGAAGGGTTGTCAAAGAGAGGAGAAATTAAATTGGACCCGGTCTATGAGATGGGTCGGAGGTACGGACAGTCCGCTCCCGTCTAGCAAGAAATTGACGTGTAAGGAAGGGTAGGGAAGCCATTGGTCATTGTGAATTGTCCAAGCAGGGAAGAGAGGATAATACTAGAGGAGACATTCCACTCTCAATATTCACCCATTCCTTACCGGCATATGAACGGAACCAGTCTACTACTCACATCAGATTTGCTGCTTGATAAAAGCGGTTAAAATCCGGCAGACCTGCGCCCCCGCCAACTTAGGATGGCATAAAACAGAAAACCTAATACTAGGTCTCGAAGTGCCCCACACAAATTTACTGATAGCTCTATGCAGTTTTTGAAAGAAGGCAGTAGGTACTGTAAGGCCGGGTTCACAAGGGACGGATACGCTGCGTAAAAGCATGCAGCGTATCCGCCCTGTGCACCGCAGGGAATTCCGGGCAAAAAACTGCACCAAACTGTGAATATCCACAGCGGAAAAGTTCTGCATTAACCGGACTGCTAGTAGGCCGGCCTCCTGGGGTGACGCTTCATCCCAGGACACCGCTGCAGCCTGTGATTGGCTGCAGTGGCGGTAACATGGCATGAAGCGTCATGTCAGGAGACCGGCCCTCTGACGTCATACAGGCCGGCCTCCTTGGATGATGTTTCATCCCATGCCAACCCAGGAGGCTGTGCTGGAGGGAGGAACACAGACTTCTGGGTAAGTATGAGGTTTATTTTTTTTTCTGAGTTGCGTTATTTTGTGGCGGGATCGCTGCGAACCCGCCGCAAAAAAAACCTGCAACAGCTGCAATTTTTTGCCGGTTTTACCTCCCCATTGAGTTCAATGGGAAAAACCTGCAACAAATAAGCAGCGTTTACGCAAATACAACTAACATGCTGTGGAATAAAATTCCGCACCGCAGATCAATTTCTGAGCGTTTTTTTCACTCAGTATTTACGCAGCGTGTGGATGAGATTTGTTTTTATCTCATCTACTTTGCTTCTACTGTATTTGCTGTGGATTTTCCGCAACTAATTCCGTTGTGGGAAAAAAACGCAGTATTTGCGCATTGTGTGAACTAACCCTAATAGGTACTGTATGGAAGATGTAGAGAAATGTTGGTAGAATGTCCTTTTTAATAGTGTTGATACGCCCAAATCTAGATATGTGTCTACAGCTATAGTCCTCCAAATCCATAAGAGTGTGTTGTAAAATAGGAGTATAATTCAGCTCAAATAAGTCTGGCAGGTGAGTAGGGGTTTGCACTCCAAGGTACTTCAAGGAAGTGGGCTGCCATTTGAATGGGAAGATCTGGACAATATGGGCAACCAGAGAAGCTTCCAGGGAGATATTCAATGCCTCCCACTTTGTGTAGTTCACTCTAAAGTTACTCAGTTGACCAAATCGCTCAAACTCCCAAATCAAAGAGGGCATAGAGACCATGGGATCTATGATATACAGTAGAAGATCATCACCATAGAGTGCTATCATATGATGTTGATTACCAACACGAATACCCTGAATGCTAAGGTTCCCCTGCATGGCCACAGCCAGGTGCTCCATAACACCACGTACAGCAGAGACGATAAGGGGAAACTCGGTCTGGTGCCATTACTAATTGCCAATGGGTCTGATAAGAGACCATTAAACTTCACCGTTCAGTTGTGGGTCTATTGTACAAGGCCATAATTTTACCCAACAAGTTAGGGCCGACTCCAATCTGAGCCAAAGCACTGCGGAGGAACATCCAATGCAGCCGATCAAATGCCTTTTCGGTGTCAACAGATAACAGACATGCTGGCACCCCATGCTTCCGAGCCTAAGGCAACAAAAGAAGAATCTTATTGGTATTATCCCTCCCACGGATAAACCCCACCTGATCATCACACACTAAACTGTGCAGCAAAGGAGAGAGATGAGAGGCAATCATTTTAGCATAAGTCTTCACATCCACATTCATCAGGGAGATAGGCTGAAATTTGGCACATGTCGTGGAATCCTTACCCGGTTTAGGAAGAATGGTTATGTGAGCTTCTAGAGATTGGGGAGAAAAGGGACGGGTGGAGGACACATAGTTAAAGACTTTTGCTAAGAACGGAGCAAGTTGTTCTCGAAATGTTTTGTAGAACCTATTGTTAAATTCATCAGGTCCCGGGCTCTTACCCTACGGAAAATCCTTAATTGCTTGCACCACTTTCACATCCAAAAACTCCTCATCGAGTTGCGACCGGAGGGGTCGGTAAAGCTACCTCATTTACATAATGGTCTACCTACTTTCGCAGCGTGACAAGCGGCATACATTATGTAATTTAAGGGATGAAAGCTGCCTGCGTGCGAGGATGTAAAAGTCCATCTAGCGGTCGTCCGTATTTAAAAATATTTTAAGAAATTATTCAGGACAGAATATTGATCCGAAAAATGACATGATGTTAAAAGGTGGACATTCACTCTAAGTAAACATCTTTAAAAAAAAAAAAAATTCTAAATGACCAGGCCAGGACCTACTTTAGTAAAGACCACCTTTAACCCCTTCAGTTACGTGATGGGAGCTGGTGTTTTCCCGCAATTCCCGCAATTCCACGTAACTGTTCGTGAAAGAGATGCAGCTGGCTCAGGAGCTGAGCCAGCGACATCACCGCCGGGTGACAGCTGTATGTTACAGCTGGCACCCTGAGGTATCGGCCAGGACCGGAGCTAGCCTCCGATCCGATCGATTAACCCCTCACATGCTGCGTTTAATAGAGATCGCAGCATGTGAGGAGTTTATAGCCACCGGCACCCAAGCAACGTGATCGCTGGGTTGCCGGTGGCTGCAAAGGCGATCGGAGGGTTAATACTTACCTCCTGGTCTGCCAGTAACGGAATCCTCCTATGCCCCATCGTTGGCGGGTCCCAGGAGGCTTCCGGTACCATCGGCAAGATGGCGCCGGCTCAGCTTCCGGCTCAGAAGCTGAGCCGGCATCATCAGCAGTGTGTGTCCGCTGTATGTTACAGCGGACACCCCGATCTATCGCCAGGAACCGGAGCTAGCTCCGATTCCTGGCATTAACCCCTTCGATGCAGCGATCCATTGTGATCGCTGCATCCTAGAGGTTTGTAGCAAATCGGCAGCCTTGCCATGCGATGGCAAGGCTGGCGACTGTTACTATGGCAACAGGAGCCCTAACAATGGACTCCTGTCTGCCATTACGTAAGCTGATTAGTGAACAACTGACAGTTCCAATACATTGCACTACATAGGTAGTGCAATGTATTAGAACATCAAACAAACAGTTGAACCTTCAAGTACCCTACTGGGACTACAAAAAAAGTGTAAAAAAAAAAAGTGGAAAAAAAGTAAAAATAAAAGTTGTAAAACATACAATAAAAGTTTCAAGTAATAAAATAAAACACAATCACCCTTTTTCCCTTATCAAGTCATTTATTAATGAAAAAAATAATAAAGCCATACATATTTGGTATCGCTGCGACCGTAACAACCTTAACTATAAAAATATTATGTTATTTATTCCGCACAGTGAACGCCGTAAAAAAATAAATAAAAAATACTGACATAATTGCTATTTTTTGGTCACTTTGTCTTCCAAAAATTGAAATAAAAAGTGATCAAAAAGTCGCATGTACCCAAAAATGGTACCTATAAAAACTATAAGTCGTCTCGCTAAAAACAAGCCCTCATACAGCTCCGTCGACGAAAAAATTAAAACCGTTATGGCTCTCACAACTTGGCGACAGAAAAAATCCATTCTCTTTACAAAAGTTATTTTATTGTGCAAAAAGTTGTAAAACATAAAATGTGCTATAAATTAGGTATCACCGGAATCATACTGACCCGCAGAATAAAGGTAACATGTAATTTATAATGTGTGGTGAACGCTGTATAAAAAGAACTAAAAAAAATTGCCAGAAATGCTGTTTTTTGGTCACCTTGCCTCCCAAAAAAAAAAGGATAACAAGTGATCAAAAAGTCGCGTGTACCCCAAAATGGTACCAATAAAAACTACAGCTCGTCCCACATAAAAAACAGCCGTCATACCACTACGTCTATGAAAAAATAAAATTAGTTAAGGCTCCAATAAGCCAGGAAATAAAAATATGCAGTTGTGCCGACCCGAGGGGAACGTTTCTTCTATTTCAAGTGGCGAATTATCAAGGTCCCTAAAATTAGGGATCCAGGAATGGGAGGGCCCAAACATATCTGCTGGAAGTGAGGGCGCCAGTATTATACCAGGACAACACTTCCCAGCAAAATTCCTCAAACTGCAAAGATCCCGAGTGTGGACCAAAAGGGGAATAAGTAAGGACCATTTATTAGTGCGACACCGGCCTGTGCAGAAAGGATTGTGTCACAGCGTAACACACATCTATGGATCATTTTATTTTTATTTTTTATCCCATTATTATTATACCACCTGACTATGCCCCTTATATACTCCGCCCGGCTTACATGTACCCCCACATTATAAACGGAAGCACCAGTAAGACTCCAAACAAAACTACTACAAGCAAAATCCACGCTCCAAAAGCCAAATGGCGCTCCTTCCCTTCTGAGCCCTACTCTGTGCCCAAACAGCAGTTTATGAACACATATGTGGTATTGCCGTACACAGGAGAAGTTGCTTTACAAGTGTTGGGGTGGTTTTTTTCATTTATTTATTGAGAAAGTGAAACATTTTCAGCTAAAACTACGTTCTATTGAAGAAAAAGGATTTTTTTTATTTTCACTGCCCAATTCTAATAAAATCTATGAAACACCTGTGGTGTCAAAATGCTCACTACACCCCTAGATGAATTCCTCAAGGGGTGTAGTTTTGTGAATCGAGTCACTTTTGGAGAGTTTCCACTGTACTGGTACCTTAGGAGCTTTGCAAAAGTGACATGGTGTCAAGAAACTAATCCAGCAAAATCTGTTCTCCAGAAGCCAAATGGCGCTCCTTCTGTTCTAATCCTTGCCGTGTGCCCAAACAGCAGTTTATGACCACAAATGGGGTATTGCCGTACTCCAGAGAAGTTGCTTTACAAATGTTGGGGGTCTTTTATTCCTTTATTGCTTGAGAAAATGAAAAAATTTGAGCTAAAGCTACGTCTTATTGGAAAAAAAGGATTTTTTTGTTTTATCTTCACTGCCCAATTCTAATAAAATCTATGAAACCCCTGTGGGTTAAAAATGCTCACTAAACCCCTAGATAGATTCTTCAAGGGGTGTAGTTTCCTAAATGGAGTAACTTTTTTGGTGTTTTCACTATTTTGGTTCCTTAGGGGCTTTGCAAATGCGACGTGGTCTCCGCAAACCATTTCTGCTAAATTTGAGCTCCAAAAGTCAAATGGCGCTCTTTCCCTTCTAAGCCCTGCTGTGTGTCCAAACAGCCTTTTATGACCACATGTGGAGTATTGTTTTACTCGGGAGAAATTGCTTTACAAAAGTAGTGGTGCATTTTCTCTTTTTAGTCCTGGTGGAAATTAGAAAAAATTCGCTAAACCTAAATTTTCTTTGAAAGAGTGTAGATTTTCATTTTCACGGCCTACTTCCAATAATTTCTGCAAAAAATCTGCGGGGTCAAAATGCTCACTATACCCCTAGATAATTTCCTCAAGGGGTATAGTTTCCAAAATGGGGTCACTTTTGGGGGATTTTCACTGTTTTAGCGCCGCAAGAGCCTTTCAGACCCGACATGGTGCCTAAAATATTTTCTAATAAAAAGGAGACCCCAAAATCCTCTAGGTGCTCCTTTGTTTCTGAGGCCTGTGCTTCAGTCAATAAGGGCACTAGGGCCACATATGGGGTATTTCTAAAAACTGCAGAATCTGGGCAACAGATATTGTGTTGCGTTTCTCTGGTAAAACTTTCTGTGTTACAAAAAAAATAGATAAAAAATTAATTTCTGCAAAAAAAAAAGAAATTTGAAAACTTCACATCTACATTGCCATAATTCCTGTGAAACATCTAAAGGGTTAAGAAACTTTCTAAATGCTGTTTTGAATACTTTGAGGGGTGAAGTTTTTAAAATGGGGTGACTTATCGAGGGTTTCTAATATATAAGGCCCTAAAATCCACTTCAAAACTGAACTGGTCCCTGTAAAAATAGCCTTTTGAAATTTTCTTGAAAATTTGAGAAATTGCTGCTAAAGTTCTAAGCCTTGTGATGTCATAGAAAAATAAAAGGATGTTCAAAAAACAATGCCAATCTAAAGTAGACATATCGGTGATGTTAATTAGCAACAATTTTGTGTGGTATTACTATCTGTCTTACAAGAAGATACATATAAATTTAGAAAAATGCTAATTTTTGCAATTTTTCGCTAAATTTTGGTGTTTTTCACAATTAAATACTTAATGTATCGAGCAAATTTTGCCAGTAACATAAAGTCCAATGTGTCACGAGAAATCAGTCTCAGAATCGCTCGGATAGGTAAAAGCATTCCGAAGTTATTACCACATAAAGTGGAACATGTCAGATTTGAAGAAATTGTCTGTGTCCTGAAGGCCAAAACAGGCTGTGTCCTTAAGGGGTTAATAGTGTCATGTTAATAAAACAGTTGGCAACATTTATTATCAAATGCTTTTGCTGTGTAAGGCAGATTAGCTTAGATTGACTGCATGGTAGACTTTCCTGGCCAGTTGCCCACGACAGAAAGATGGAGCTGGTGGTCTCATCTCTTTGGTAGCACTGCAAGCTGCTTATGTTGCACATGTAATACCACCATTTGGGCATTTCATATGTCTGTGTCTTTCAACATTTCTAAGACTTGTACTACTTTTTCAAAGACATTTAAACCAAGAACCCACAAGGCCTTATGCTTTTTAAAGTGCCACATTGCTACTATAACAGAACCAGTCACAGTGCCCCATAAAATAAACATAACAAACCATATAATTACAGCTGCCAGTAATAAGCAGAGAAGTAGAACACTTACTAGAAGCAGCTGCAGCGTCTCTGTGTCTGTACCTCTCTCTCTCTGCAGATGCTCCATCCTCCCTATCCCTACTCTATAGACTTCTTTATGCAGAAGCTATCACCTATATGCCCCATAACAGACCCAGCCACAATGTCCAAACTACAGAGCCAGCTGCAGTGCCTCCATATCATTACTGACCCCAGTAAACCTAAATATAATTCCAAGTGTTCCCATGAAACTGCCAGCGACAATGCTCTCATCACAGAGCTAGCTTGCCACCATAACATTGCTAACTACAGAGCCCTTAATCAAAATGCTTCAGAAGAAGACTTACATCTGCCATGCTCTACTGTCAATGGCCAGCCACCATTAGCAGCCTCTCACAGTAACTATTTTTCAAAGTAGAAAGTCTCATCAGTTTAGAACAGAAAGAGGAGGCGTACCAAGCTCCCTGGTTCCCAGGGTTTCAGAATGCTCCCCACCACCCTCGATACACAAAGTTTATTATCATGATAGCAATCAGATAGATAATGGTTCATTGAATTGCAACTGTCGCCTCTCTTTCTCGCTAATGCCGAGTGTTATTAATTTTTCGAATTTCTACTATCCATGTCCCCCCTCCATTTACTCCCTCACTTGTGCAGTTCTCAATGGACGGCTCACTAGCCACTTTACCACACGTCTATCCGTCATCTCTTGTAGCTCCTCTCTCAGCTACATCCCTCACCTCTCTTTTTAATCACTTTCTCTCTTCAATCTGCCACTTCCCTCTACAGGGAAAAACTGATTGGTTATAGTGGGCTCCTGTCACCTGGAACTATTTCCTCACCATTGAACTTGGCACCTATTGTACAGCATTATTAGCAGCTGTTACATAGAGTCCGATTGGTTATATTAATATATTTAAAGGTAGGACCAGGGCCGTTGCTAGCCCTGCCCCAAGTAATTTGCTTTCTCATGAAGTCTTATGTATATATAATAATATATAATAGAATAGGATATCTCTGAATAACACAGTCATGCACTTACCAAATAATATCACAATACAAGGGCTAAACAATACCTCCACATCATAACCACTTATATCTACCACAAATTTATTGAATGGCACCAATATTCTGTTACTGAATAATAGCACCATACTGTTACTGAATAACAACACATTATAATAAAAAAAATGTATCACTACAAGGACCAAATAATACCTCCACAACATGACCACATATTACCACCACAAAGACTAAAATGATCAATAAAACCACCATATAGTGACTATATAGTGGTCTCACTGGCGAGTATTATCATGCTCCAGACCATATAATTAAATGCAGTACAATTAAATCCAATGACTCACAGTGACTCTTCTCTAATTAGTCATTCACTTTTCCTTTTCTTCACCATCCTGCTCAAACCACCATGATGACACACAGACATCTTTGGATATTTGTTCTTCCAGCACATCCCCACCCACTGATAATGCTCTTTTTGCGACCCACATAGTAATAGTAGCCCCTTAGTGCTCCCCACAAAATAATGGTTTCTCCAGTGTGCCCTCCACACAGTGTCAGTGCCTGCACCCTTGGTGCCCCCCACACACACAGTAATTGTGTCCCTTTCCACAGTAATATTGCCCCACACACAATATAAGTACACCCCACAGTATTGGTGGCAGTAATTGTGCCCCTTAGTGCCCACTACTCAATAATTGTGCTATCGTAACTAAACTTACAGAAAACTTTTGACATGCCATAGTTAAATGTCAGAAGTCTTGATCGGTGGAGGTCCGAGCACCGAGACCCTCACCGATCGTTGAAACAAAGCGGCAGAAGCGCTTGGGTGAGCGCTGAGCCGTCTGGTTTATGATCGGCTTTTCTCGGAAAGTCGATGTAACAGTGTACTTACTCAATAGAAAGCCTATGTGCCCATACACCGTTGCATCGGCTTTCCGAGAAAAGCTGATCAGAAACCAAGCAGCTCAGTGCACACCGGAGAGCTTCTGCCGCTTCGTTTTAGCGATTGGTGGGGGTCTCAGTGCTCGGACCCCCACCGATAAAAACTTCTGACATGTCACTATGACATGTCAGAGGTTTTCTGAAAGAATAGCTCCTACTCAGTAACAGTGCCCCTTAGTGTCCACCATTCAGTAATGGTGTCCCTTAGTTGCCCCCACTAAATAATAGTACTCATTAGTATCCCCCCACAAATAATAAAACTTATGCTCACCTAGTCCCATTCCCACAACAAACAAAACATCACAGTTTGAGGCTGCAGGCCTTCTCATCCAAGCAGGACCTGCAGCCTATAAGATTCATTGCGCCAACCTGCGCAGGGATTCGGTCCCAGCGTCTCAAATTGCTGGCCTAATGTGGCCTATAGCCTACGAGAGTGAATGGTGAACGCCATAGTATTCAATTGTATCTGCTTTCCTGAGAACGCAGATACACATTATTGTGGCAGTGGCCTGGGGATCCGGGGCACCGGGTCAATCCGTGGTGCGGTGCTAGCAACGCCACTTCGTAGAGTGTCTTAAGGTTTCTTTTTAAATCCATAAATTGCAACCCCCCCCATCAAAATTGTGTCTTATTGATTTGCGCCAAAGAGATAATATGTTTAGACACTTTGGAAAGGGGCGTTGCTTAAAATATGTGCCAAAGTTTTGGGACAAGAAACTGGCGTAGACTGCACCAACTAAGAGGTCGTATAAGGAAAATACCTCTGTGTTGCTGCATCTTCTCACGGCCTGGTCTAAGTTTACACTGCATACATCTAAGGGTATGTGCACACGCTAGCTGTCATTTACGTGTGAAAAGACAGACTGTTTTCAAGAGAAAACAGCTGCCTCGTTTCACACATAAATGCTCCTCCTCGCATTCTGCGAGGCGTCTGAGACGCTCGTAAATCTTGAGCTGTGCTTCATTGAGTTCAATGAAGAACAGCTCAAATTACGTGGCAAAGAAGTGCCCTGCACTTCTTTGCCGAGGCAGTCCATTTACGCGTCGTCGTTTGACAGCTGTCAAACGACGACGCGTAAATTACAGGTTGTCTGCACAGTACGTCGGCAAACCCATTCAAATGAATGGGCAGATGTTTGCCGACGTATTGCAGCCCTATTTTTAGACGTAAAACGAGGCATAATACGCCTCGTTTACGTCTGAAAATAGCTCGTGTGAACCCAGCCTTAGGCAGCATTAGGAAATCTGCCCCATAGTTTGTGTTTTTGTAGGTTGTGTGTTACAAATAGGAAAATTAGATTGCGAATCACAATGAGGACTGTGTGACTAAAATAGACCCTATATAAACAAGAAATAATCAACATAAACACTGCAGATAATTATATGTTTTCATAAAATGCCTCACTTAGGCCCTGTTCACACTGAGTTATTTTTGACGTGGAAACCTTGTTGGAAAACGCGTCAAAAAACGGACGAAAATGCCTCCCATTGATTTCAATGGGAGGAGGAGGCGTTTTTTTCCCATGAGCGGGAAAGCCATCTCGTGGGAAAAAGAAGCGGCATGCCCTATCTTCGGGCGTTTACGACTCTGACCTCCCATTGAAGCAATGGGAGGCAGAGAAAGCATATTTCGCTGCGCTTTTTTCCCGCAGCACTCAATGGCCACGGGTGAAAAACGCGGCAAACGGCGTGCAGGCAGATCAAAATCTTACTCAAAATTCCAGATGGAATTTTAAGGCAGAATTTTCTGTCTGCAAAAAAATCAGTGTGAACAGGGCCTTATTCAGTTTTGTGTTAATCCTTTAAATAACTAAAGTTCGGTATCTTTAAATGAAAATAATATATGTATAGCCTCTGCTACAAAGACGCCGTGTTTACACATATTGTATATTCTGAGTACTTAATATTTTAACATGGCGAGAGATTACTTGCATTCTTTATCTATCTTCACAGGTCTATAGATTGTAACTAATTTATCTCCCTCTGCAGAATTATACTTTATAAATACAGGGATGGAGTGATGTAATGTGAAGGTCACTGCACGCCCTGGACATTACTGGCAATAACATGTTTATAGAATGGATTTTCTTCTTGTGGTCCATGCAATACCTATAGAACATAAGCGACAATACACAATTATCAATACATTCACATGTGACACAGTAAGTAGTTCAAGGTTCGGAAAGAAATGTATGTTCTAGTTGCTTCTGAGCTCCAGTGCTACGTGACATTTGTTACAGCCATACAAGGACTTGGCAATATCTGCTGCTGTTTTTTTCTTGGATAAAATGCTCAGTTTCATATAACTCCACTCAAAATCTGATCATTCAGGCTTGACTGCAGTTAACCCCAATATCTCACTTCCCCCTTGTCATAGCTGCCGGCAGTATTAATATTTAGGAAACACTGTGGTCACTGCAGAGGAAAGAAAATCATTAGTGACCACTTGGTTTCCTACAAGCTAGTTCTGCACAGACCGATAACTTATAGCGGACCCGTCAACTCTCCTGACATGTCTATTTTAATCAACATTTATATTGCCCATAACATTTCTGAAGCATCTTTTCTTAAGACTCTATATTGTTCCGTTCCTCTGTTATTCCTCCTAGAAATAAACTGACAACAGGGTGTTACCATTCCCCTTGACAAATAAGCATGTCCCTACACAGTTTCAGACTGTGAGCAACACACCTCCTACTGGTAACAGCCAGTTCTAAATTTATTCATACATTACCAGGAGGAATAACAGAAGGACGACACAATGAAGAAAAGTCTCTCCAGAATTTTATGGGAAATATAAGAATTTACTAAAAACAGACTTGTGACGAGAGCTGACAGATACTCTTTAACCCCTTAAGGACTGAGCCATTGTTTTATTATTCATTTTAGTTTTTTACTCCCCGCCTTCCAAAATGGCATAAGTTTTTAAATTTTCCGTCAATAGAGTGGTGTCAGGGCTTTGTTTTTGTGGGAGGAGTCGTAGTTTCTATTGCCACTATTTAAAGTACCATATAATATACTGGGAAACTGAAAAAAAAAAAAATTTGTGGGCGAAAATTGTAAAAAACTCTGATTCCCACATTGTTTTTTGTTTTTATTTTTACGGCTTTCACCGTGCAGTAAAAATGTCAACTTAATTTTATTCTGTGGCTCAATACGATTACGGTGATACCAAATTTATATACATTTTGTTATATTTCACTACTTTATAAAAAAAACACTCTTTGTTAAAAGAAAAAATGTGTTTCAGGTTTTTTGAACTTTGAATATATATTTTGTTATTTCACTACTAATAACTTTATTAAACTTTTTTTACACATCTTAGTAGCCCCTCTCGGGGACTTGAACCAGTGATTGTTAGACCACTGGTACAATACACAGCACTATTACTGTATTGCAGTATATTGTCGTTCGTACCGGCTTCTGTTAAGCCGTGGCAGAGGCACGGCTTAACAGAGGCAAACAGAAGGCAGTCCTAGGGGCCTTCTTTAGGGCCCTGGGTTGGGCTGCATTGACAACTATCGGCACCCCCCGATTGCCCCCTCTTTTCCAGGTCTCAGATGCTGCGGTTGCAATTGACCGCAGCATTTGAGGGGTTTTTACGGTCCGATCGCTGTTCCTGGCCGTTAGTCCCGGGTGTCAGCTGTAATACACAGCTGACACCCACTAGGAATGAAGTGTGCCCCATACTTCCCTATGACGCTTATAATGTACATGTACGTGATAATGCGTCAAGGAGTTAAAGAAGATCTCTAAGCTCTCACAGACGTGTGTTTTAGTAAATAAATACAATACTTATATTTCCCATGAAATAACAGCTCTGGAGCATATTTTCGAAGAACTTTGCATTGTGGTATCCCTTTTTTAATCCTCCTGGAAGAGTTTGAACCAGAGGCGTAGCTAGGTCCTCCAGCACCCGGGGCAAAGATTCAGTTTGGCAACCCTCCCCCCAACCTCTTTCCCGACATCTCCTTCCCCCTCGCCATGTTTGTTTTCCCTACCAATCAATGACGTGTCATTTCTTTTCCACGTTTTTTTTATGTAACTCAAGCATAAAAACATTTGTACATTTTACAAGCAATATAGTTCTATAGACAACCAGAACCCAGCTCATTACATATATACAGCATCAGAACAAAGCTCATTACATATATACAGCACCAGAACAAAGCTCAGTACATAAATACAGCATCAGAACCAAGCTCAATACATATATACATCCCCAGAACCAAGCTCAGAACATATATACAGCTCCAGTACCAAGCACTGTAAATATATACAGCACCAGAACAAAGCTAATTACATATATACAGCACCAGAACACAGCTCATTACATATATACAGTACCAGAACCAATCTCAGTACATAAATACAGCTCCAGAACCAAGATCATTACATATATACAGCTCCAGAACAAAGCTTAAATACATAAATACAGCTCCAGAACCAGGCTCAGTACGTAAATACAGCCCGAGAACCAAGCTCAGTACATATATATATATATATATATATATATATATATATATATTTATATATATAGTACCGGAACCAAGCTCAGTACATATATACAGCACCAGAACCCAGCTCATTACATATATACAACACCAGCACAAATACAGCTCAATTTAGTGCAACCCCTGCCGTATAGGTTTGCACTAAATTGTTTCCAGCTCCCAGCATGGCCCAAACAATGGTAAGGATATGCTGGAAGTTGCTGTTTCAAAAAAAGATATAAAATTATATCATAATCATACCATCCATCATCTCACTGCAGATTATACAGTGACTACAGTACTGATTAGAGGCAGAATAAACATTTACATCAAAGAGACTCTGTCACCACCACATTATAAGTGCCGTATCTCCTACATAATGAGATTAGCGCTGTAATCTAGGTGACAGCAGTGCTTTTTATCTAGAAAAACGATCTATTTTTACCACGTTATTAGCGATTTTAGCTTTATGCTAATTCGTTTCTTAATGCCTAACTGGGCATGTTTTTACTTTAGACCAAGCGGGCGTTGTACAGAGGAGTGTATGACGCTGACCAATCAGCGTCATACACTTCTCTCCATTCATTTCCTCAGCGCAGAGATCCTGCTAGATCAGTATGTGCTGTCTTATACTGACACATTAACGTTACTGAAGTGTCTTGACAGTGAATAGACATTCCTTCCAGCCAGGATGGGATGTCTAGTCACAATCCTGACACTTCAGTAACGTTTGTGTGGGACTTACAGCAGAGCAAGCATAATCTCGCTGTAATCTGTCGCAAGATTTCGCTTGCTCTGCTATAAGTCCCACATAAATGTTACTGAAGTGTCAGGATTGTGAATAATGGACAAGGAGGCAGCACTTCCAAAATGTAGAAAAACCTTTATTCACCCATGCAACGATTCAATCCCTCAGGATCTTTCTCAAGCATGCTGCCTCCTTGTCCATTTTTCTGCCTGATATTGAGGACCATGGACCAGGTTCTGAAGAGGCGTGCACCCTCCTGGCGGTTCGGTGCTGTGGTAACTCTCTACTTTTAGGATTGTGAATAGACATCCCGTCCTAGCTGGAAGGAATGTCTATTCACTGTCAAGACACTTCAGTAAAGTTTATGTGTCAGTATAAGACAGCACAGCGTGAACAACGCAGTGTCACTATGCGCAGAGTAAATTAATGGAGAGAAGTGTTTGACGCTGATTGGTCACTGATCGGTCAGCGTCATACACTTTTCTTTACAACGTTCACTTGGTCTAAAGTAAAATCACGCCCAGTTAGGCATTAAGAAACGAATTAGCATAAAGCTAAAATCGCTCATAACGTGGTAAAAATAGATAATTTTTCTAAATAAAAAACACTGCTGTCACCTACATTACAGCGCCCATCTCCTTATGTAGGAGATAGGGCACTTATAATGTGGTGACAGAGCCTCTTTAAGTGACTCACCGGTGACGTCTCAGATTCTAGTTATTTTTCTCCATCCGGTCCAGACCTCTAAGACTTCTCCCAGCCACAGCCCATTTCTTCAGTTTGCCGCTCAGATGTCTTCAGCTTTTCACTTTTCAAACATTTCTACACCTATAAACAAAAACAAAGTTCTCATTATACCTCACCCTACGCCCCTAAATATAATAGCGCCATACACTGCACCACTAATGATAATAGCACCATACACTGTTTCCCACACATACACCATGCCCCCTGTAGATAGTGCCTGCCATAGAGACCCCTGTGGATATTGCCCCACCATAGAGCCCCCTGCAGATAGTGCCTCCATATTTCCCACCCCTGTATATAGTGTTCCACATATAGCTCCCCTTATAGTGCTCCACAGATAGCCCACCCCTGTATATAGCCCACCCCAGTATATAGTGCTCCACATATAGCCCACCCCAGTATATAGCCCCCCTATAGATAGAGCCCCCCGTATATAAAGCCCCCCATAGATAAAGCCCCCTGTAGATAAAGCCACCCCCGTAGATAAAGCCCCCCTTGTAGATAAGGCACCCTTGTAGATAAAGCCCCCCTTGTAGCTAAAGCCCCCCCTCGTAGATAATGATCCACACATTTTTTTATTAGGATAAAAAAACAAACTAAACAAACTCACCTTAATCTTGTTCCAGCACCGTCCGGCGGCAATGGAGACCTGCTCTCTTCTGCGCAGGTCTCCTAGGGTTGAACGACGCAAGCAGCACGATGACGTGATCGCGACGCTTCCGCGTGTATGATAGGCGCTGATTGGCGGGGCAGAATGACTTTCCCTGTCAATCAGCGGGACATACCCCCGGCCGCCCGGGACAATGGGACACCACCCGGAATACGGGACTGTCCGGCTGAATCCGAGACGGTTGGGAGGTATAAGATAGATAATAGATAGATATGAGATGGATGGATGGATGGATAGATAGACAGGTAGATATATAAATATGAGATAGATAGATTAGATAGATAGATAGATAGATGGATGGATGGTGAAGCCTAAGGGTATGTGCACACACAAAACAAAAAACGTCTGAAGATACGGAGCCGTTTTCAAGGGATTACAGCTCCTGATTTTCAGACGTTTTTTATTCAAAGTCAAGTTTTTCACTGCATTTTTAACGGCCATATTTGGAGCTGTTTTTGTATAGGGTCTATGAAAAACAGCTCCAAAAACGTCCCAAGAAGTGACATGCACTTCTTTTTTGCTACCGGTTTTTATACGCGGCCGGTTATCGAAACAGCCACGTAAAAAAATGGGCCGTCTGCTTCCGATGTTTCGACCATTTTTCGGCCGTTAGCGGCCAGGAAAACGGACACAAATAAGCCATGTGAACATACCCTAATTGTCAATTTATTCATACATTTACAGAAAGAATAACTGAGAGACAACACAATGCAAAGTTCTGAGAAGAGACTCCACATAATTTTTCAGGGAATGCAAGTATTTACTAAAACGGACATGTCAGGAGTGCCGACAGGTCTTCTGTAAGCCGCTCACCAGTGTGTAGACCCCACAAAACAATAGTCTGATATGTGGGGAGTAGGATATTGGTGTTTACTAAGCACGGACTATGATATGTGCCTCAGAGGATTAAAGTTAATATCTTTGTCTTCTACGATCAGGTGTAGCTTTGCGCCCAAATTTTTACGATTTTTAGGCTTCCTAATTAAAAAAATTTGACTAAAACTAGGTCTCATTGGAGACCATGGACGCTTTTCTCGTCACTTTTCAAATTTGCCAAGTGAAGAGAAATGTTGAAAATTTGACCACAAATTTGAGGCATGTTTTACACTTTCCGCCAAAACCTTTTGTAAACTACTTGATAAATGTGGGCCCTGGCTTGTTTCTTTACAGTATATACTAATGTAACAGAAATTGACTTGTGAAATGTAGTAGAGTTGAACTAGTTATTTGCCACACACACAGTCAGTCACTGCAGTTCACACAAAGCGGATTTTCTCTGGAATTTTTTTGAGCAAACTCGCAAAAAACTCGCAAAAAGCCAAAGCGAAATTCAAACCAAGTCATACAGATTGTGTTGCAGATTTATCTGCGGAAGACAGCTGAGCGTCTAAACCCCTACCCCCCCCACCCCCCCCCCCCACAGTGATTTTTTTTATTTTTATTTTTAATTATCTGGACTTGCAGATTTTGCAACAATAGGATTTGTTTGTGTATTTTTTTCCCCCCATCAAATCCAATTGGGGAAAATTTGCAAGAAATCTGTGCACATTCCACAGCAGAAAGTGACCTGCCGCAGATCTACAAACTGCACCGTGGATCAATTTCTATGTGGAAAATGTTTGCAACAGATGGATAAGATTTGTTACAATCTCATCCACTTTGCTGCTATTGTAATACGCTGCAGATTTTCCATTTGCAAATCCAGACATAAAATCTGCAGCAAATTCCATAATACATTGTTGTACTGAAAAAAAAAATGTGTACAAATGTTTGCATAGCCTTTAAAGCACATCTTTGCTCAAAATCAAAAGTTAGCTCATCCGAGATATATGTGTCCATTGTCACGTATGTAAATGCTTTTCCTGAGTTCTTGTTTCTAAGGCCTGTGGACAGTCCGCAGTGGAATTTTGCAGCAGCCGTTTTTTACATTTGTTTCTATACAATTTTAGGAAATTTATTTCAGACGTTGCGGAAAATGACTGTGCGGAAATTAGGCTGCAGTGCAGAATTTCCCCTCCGCAGCATGCTCATTATGTTGTGGAGAAGTAGCGGAATTTCTCTGCGTATTTCAGCCTTTGCAATGCAAAAACTGAAATCTGTGGCAAGTCCGCTGTGACATCTGCAATGTCTGAATTACCTGTGAAATACTCAAATGTTGCTGCAGATTCGTTGCATAATTGCCCCCGAATCTGCACCAACATTTGCAGCGGAAAAATTCTGCCACGTCTGAACGTGGCCTAAGAAGAGGCAAATTATAGTCATTTCAATTGGCCGTGGAGCTATCAATCAATCACAGTCACAAATGCTTTAGGGCGGATTTACACGAACGTGTAATACGTCCGTGCAACGCGCGTGATTTTCACGCATGTCGCACAGACCTATGTTAGCCTATGGAGCCGTGCAGACAGTCCGTGATTTTCACGCAGCGTGAGTCCGCTGCGTGAAACTCACGACATTTCCTATATTTCTGCGCTGTTCGCGCATCACGCACCCATTGAAATCAATGGGTGCGTGAAAATCACGTGCACCACACGGAAGCACATCTGTGGGACGCTCGTGATTCGCGCAACAGCAGTAAGAAGTATGATTGAAAACAGAAAAGCACCACGTGCTAGAAACATACAAACAGAGTGTCATAATGATGGCGGCTGCACGAAAATCACGCAGCAGCGCATCATATGGTGATGACACACGGAGCTGTTAAGTGCCTTTTGCGTGTGCAAAACGCCGCGTTTTTTGCGTGCGCAAAACGCCGCGTTTTTTTGCGCGCGCAAAACGCACACGCTCGTGTAAATCCAGCCTTATGGAGATGTATAGTTCCTTCTCTCCTCTGTTTAGCTTCTATATATACAGTGGTTTGGTGTAAAACGGAATTCCATGCAGTGTTTGATTTATGGCATACTTGAAAAACAGACTAAAACAGGCAGGTAAAAGGAAGATATCCCGAGGGACATCTCCACATCACACAATAAATGGAGACTAATTGTGAAATTACAAATTCAGCTGTTCAACATCTAGACATTAGTTGCAAAATTGTCATTGTAGTATACTGTACAATACTGCATTTGCTTTATTCAACTGAATTTATTTAATTAACCCTTTCATAACTGGGGGTATTTCAGGCCTTGATGCCCAGTGCAAAAAGGAATCCTGTCATTCTCCTGTGCATAACGTACCAAATACATATATATATCTAATGTGTGACATCGCTATAGCACCGAGAACAAAGAACCTACTTTAGCACAGAAATGGAAGAAGTAGAAAACGCATCACTCACCCAGAAAAGGTTCCTTTATTTCAGCATGAAGCGAAAGGCTTTAAAGGGAGGGCATAGCAGACAACACAGGTTACAGCCTGTTTCGCGCTTCTTCTGACCAAACTTTAGTTTAATATTTATCTCCATCCCACAGCTTCTGTACCTGGGTGATAATCATCCAGGTACTGATTTTTTGTTAACGGAAGACACAAAAGCAAATAGTTTCGGGGTGGAACAAACAAAAATTGGTGGCCAAAATGGCTGCCAGGGATAATTATTGCATGTTTGGGATAACGACCATTCTGCGTGAAATGAACGTATTAATGCCTGAGCACCTGGCACCCGTGAAAAATGCATTCCTGTCACGCAGAATGTCTAATAATAATAATGAGTGTGGGTTTGGCGAGTTTCTTTTGGGTCGAGGCTACTTTTTTAACATTTCATCTAATTTAATTTATCCATTTTTTTTACAATTTACTTATTAATTAATTTATTTTAATGTAGCCTAGGTTAGCAGGGAACACAACATCTTCGTATTCCCAGTCGTTCCCATAGACAGATTGCTGATAACAGTGATCAAAAGGTAAATACCCTTTTAACGGGCCAATGATCGGGTGAACGAGCATTTGTACGAACCCTTACTCCTGATGTGTAAACTGGGCAAAAATCTGCTGTTGAACGAGCAAACGCTCGTTTATCGGCTGATCATTCCCTCTCCCTACCCTTCCGTGTTTTAGGATTTGACTGGATATGTTAAATGAGAAATGATGTACGCATATATTCACATGTTTGATATTATCTTAATACAAATAAAATAAAACTAATTTCCAAATTGTAGTATGCTATAAAAAAATCCTTAAAACATCTTAGGCCTCATGCACACAACCATAAGAGTGTTTACTATCCGCAAATACGGATACACATCCATAGTAGACCGCAATTGCGGAAGCGCCCATAGACTTATATCTGTGCTGCAATTGCAGACAAGTATAGGACGTGTTCTATATTTTGCGGATCATTTCTGTGGACACACATGTGTATACACTGGCATAGCTATAGGGGTCGCAGCGGTCGCAATTGCGACCGGGCCCCGAAGCCAGGGGGGCCCACAGCCCCCTGCACCACATCAATAAAGAGTTACTATAGTAACTCGGGCCGCGGGCCCCTGTTACTATAGTAACAGACTGTACTTACCTTCCTGGTTTCGGATCGCAGCGGAGGTCCTGACGTCAAGCGCTGTGCGCAGCGCATGACGTCACAGCGCTATGCGCCGCGCACAACATTGAGAGGACAGAACTACCACCGCGGCTGAAGAGGAAGGTAAGATTAGTAGCCCTGACTGGCGGGGTCCAACTCCCGGGACCCGCCAATCAGCTGTTTTGAAGGGGCCGCAGCACTCGTGTGAGCGAGTGGTGAAATGCAGGGGAAGCTGATTGGCGGGTCCCGGGAGACGGACCCCAACACATCAGCTATTGATGTCCTATCCTGAGGATAGGCCATCAAAGTTTAGGGACCTCACTACCCCTTTAAGCCTACGATGTAGCAGGCTTAGAGGGCCCATGAGACAGGATCACAGATTGTGTGATCCTGTCTGCTGGGCCCTGTATCTAAGCCAATCACATGGTAGGCTTAGATACATGGCCCATGTGTGATCCTGTCTGATGGGCCCTTATATAAGCCCACCACACTGTAGGCTTAGATACAGGGCCCCAGCACACAGTAATCTTATACTGTATAATATTACTGTCTGCTGGACCCTGTATCTAAGCCTACCTTGTGGTAGGCTTAGATACAGGGTCCCACAGACAGTATCACACATGGGCCCTGTATCTAAGCCTAACACATGTGTTACTAATCGTTTTTTTGTGTGTTTTCTTACAGGTTCGGTCGTTGGACTACGTCGGATTCCAGGACTACTTCGATGACGGCTTTTTTTTTTATTATCAATAAAATGGTTAATGAGAGTTGTGTGTTTTTTTTTTTATTTCAATAAAATATTTTTTCTATGTCTTCGTGGTTTTTTTTTAAACTATATTACTACCGCCTTAGTAATGGTCGCCGGCTGATTGACAGCATCCATTGCTAAGGCGGGGCTTAGTGTTAGCCGGTGCAGAGGCTAACACTAACCCCCTTTATTACCCCGGTACCCACCGCCACCAGGGGTGCTGGGAAGAGCCGGGTACCATCCAGTACTTGACCATCTGTAGTGACGGTCGGCCACTGGGGCGGCCGCAGGCTGGTATTATCAGGAGGGGAAAGGCCCTTCCCACCCTGGTGATGCTAGGCTGCTGCTGCTTTATTGTATCTGGCTGGTTATGAAAAATGGGGGGGACCCCACGTCATTTAAAAAGAAAAATAATAATAATTGGAAAGAACGATGTCGAGTCCCCCCCCAATTTTCATAACCAGCCAGATACAACACAGCAGTAGCAGGCAGCATTACCAGGGTGGTAGGCGCCACTGTTTTTGGCCTTCCCCAGCCTAATACTACCAGCCTGCGGCCACCCCGGTGCCTGGCCGTTACTACAGATGGACGGGTACTGGTTCATACCCGGCTCTTCCCAGTACCCCTGGTGGCGGTGGGTACTGGGGTAATAATGTGGGTTAGTGTTGGCCTCTGCACCTGCTAACATTAAGCCTCGCCTTAGTAATGGAGGTTGTCAATCAGCCAGCGGCCATTACTAAGGCGGTGATAATAAAGTTTAAAAAGACACAAGCACATAGAAAAAATATTTTATTGAAATAAAAAAACAACCCCCATTAACCATTTTATTGAGAATAAAAAAACGCAGACATTGAAGTCCTCGTATCCGAAGTCCAACAACCGAACCTGTAAAAAAACACAAACACTCAAAAATAATCAGTAACACATAAAGAAGCAAAATTATTATTCTTACCTTTCCTGGGTCCAGCGCTGGAGCCGCAATGTCAGCGAGCTGGGCCCTGTATCTAATCCGATCATGTGTGATACTGTCTGCTGGGCCACTGTATCTAATCCAATCATGTGTGATACTGTCTGCTGAGCCACTGTATCTAATCCTATCATGTGTGATACTGTCTGCTGGGCCTTATATCTAATCCTATCGTGTGATACTGTCTGCTGAGCCACTGTATCTAATCCTATCGTGTGATACTGTCTGCTGGGCCCTATATCTAATCCAATCATGTGTGATACTGTCTGCTGAGCCACTGTATCTAATCCTATCATGTGTAATACTGCCTTCTGAGCCACTGTATCTAATCCTATCATGTGTGATACTGTCTGCTCAGCCACTGTATCTAATCCTATCATGTGTGATACTGTCTGCTGAGCCAATGTATCTAATCCTATACATAGTTTATAGGGTCGTAGTGCTATAGATATGCTATGCTGTCTCCTATACACACATTTTTTTTTGGGCGGACACATATGTATTGGTGCTATTTCCCCTGACATTTTAAGCCCTGAGGGTATGTTCACACGGCAGCGTCCGTTACGGCTAAAATTACGGAGCTGTTTTCAGGAGAAAACAGCACCGTAATTTCAGGCATAAAGGTATGTGCAGGTGTCTTTCGCTGCGTTCATTACGAACGTAATTGGAGCTGTTTTTCCATGGAGTCCATGGAAAACGGCTCCATTTACGTCTGAAGAAGTGACAGGCACTTCTTTGACGAGGGCGTCTTTTTTACGCGCCGCCTTTTGACAGCGGCGCGTAAAAAAAATGACCGTCGGCACAGGACATCGTAAGACCCATTCTATTGAATGAGCAGATGTTTGCCAACGCTTTTGAGCCGCATTTTCGGACGTAATTCCGGGCTAAAACGCCAGAATTACGTCCATAAATAGGGTGTGTGAACCCAGCCTTAGTGACGCCCCCGGCTGCTAGTGCTGCAATTGTTGGGTCACATAGGAGACCCAGCGATGCAACTGAAAGCTGCGGACCGTCGGCCATGAGGATTTTGCGCGGACGACGACCCAATAAGAACTTTTGCATCGGGGCCCATGAGCCTTTAGCTACGCCTCTGTTTGTATATATACGGAAAGGTGTCCGTGGCCTATAGAAATGAATGGGTCATCTGTAATTATCTGATCCGTAATTAAGGATGAAAACCAGGGTCGTGTGCATGAGACCTTAAACTTGAGTTGGCCTCAATATTCAGGTTAGTTACCTAACTACACATATACAAGGTTAGTCATCTAACAACACATAAAACGAAACAAAATCATTTTTCCAAAGGAAAATGTTTAAAAACAAACTATCCCATGACTTGGCCTTAACTCATATAAATAGTAACGCTAATCATTGAGAATTCTAATTTGCCGAGATGAAGAAGAGCGTAGACCTGTAGTGTCTGTGAGTGGTGTAATACAATTGAAGTATGAATGAGTCCAGGCATTGAGTGAGCATGTGCGCACATTACATGCTCTTATATTTAAGAGGAGGTTGAATCTCTTCCTCCCAGCAGCACATGAATACAGCTATCTGCAGCTGCACAGATAAGAACTTCACATCTCAGCTTCAGACAAAGCTTAAAGTAATCTAGACTTGGTAAACACACTGAAGCAGACCCTGACAATTATATTGATCCAAGTATGAACTATTTGCCAGTTCGAAAGGGCATCACCTGCCCACCTCAAGATGCTAACTGCACCAAGATTCTAGAGTCTATGAACACCTGGAATGATTCCGAAGTCAGTTCTTACAAACTTGTGGAACTGCCATTGAGAGTGACAACGGTAAGTTTAGTCCCATTTTAACCGATCATTTTGAAGTCATTTCTGTTACTTAATTACTTTTTGGCTTTAACATACTTCTCCTTCAGTGTCAATGTATTCTAAATGAAATTCTTAATTATTATTTTGATTAAAATGTTTTATCTAGAAATTAAAAAAGACATAACTGATACATAATTGTATAAGCGAATCCTGTACCACAATAAATCAGCAGAAAAGGAAAATGAATTAGAAATGTAAGAAAAAAATACTATAAAAATTTGACATTTATGTTGGTATAAATTGTATAGTATATGTATTATTGCAGTACAATAAAATGATATTCAATTATGTAGACAGTATATATCATCAGAGGAATAATGCAGAGGAATGCACTGAAGGACTAAAATGCTGTAGCCGTAAATGTGATTTGCTTTGAGCTGAAATGTGTAGATTGAAACCTGTGAGTTACAGTATGTGTGCTAAGTGGTCTATGCTGCAAATCCAAAGGGAGGGGGATGTAGGTCAGTGATATACTGGAGCATCCTGCACTGGATTGTTAGTTCAATATATATATATATATATATAATCTGTCTGTAGTGGGCCCAATATTGGTGGGATTTGGGTCTGTACCGGTCCAGTAACGGTAGCATATTCTGCAAGCCATATAGTACTTACTAGTCATCGGAGCCCTTGTGCATAATTTGTGGTTACAACAGTTGTAGGAAACAAATAGCAAAACCTAAAATATGTTTTACTTTTTTTATATGTACACTATTCACTTTTTAATAAAATTGTATGTTAAAAAAAACTAGATGAAACTGAATTCAAGTGGGGACACATATTAAAGAGGCTCTGTCACCAGATTTTGCAACCCCTATCTGCTATTGCAGCAGATAGGCGCTGCAATGTAGATTACAGTAACGTTTTTATTTTTAAAAAACGAGCATTTTTGGCCAAGTTATGGCCATTTTTGTATTTATGCAAATGAGGCTTGCAAAAGTACAACTGGGCGTGTTGAAAAGTAAAAGTACAACTGGGCGTGTATTATGTGCGTACATCGGGGCGTGTTTACTACTTTTACTAGCTGGGCGTTCTGATGAGAAGTATCATCCACTTCTCTTCAGAACGCCCAGCTTCTGGCAGTGCAGATCTGTGACGTCACTCACAAGTCCTGCATCGTGTCGGCCACATCGGCACCAGAGGCTACAGTTGATTCTGCAGCAGCATCAGCGTTTGCAGGTAAGTAGCTACATCGACTTACCTGCAAACGCCGATGCTGCTGCAGAATCAACTGTAGCCTCTGGTGCCGATGTGTCCTCGATCGTCCGACACGATGCAGGACCTGGGGAAGTGACGTCACAGCGTGATCTGCCAGAAGCTGGGCATTGTGTAGAGAAGTGGATGATACTTCTCATCAGAACGCCCAGCTAGTAAAAGTAGTAAAAACACCCCGATGTACACACATAATACACGCCCAGTTGTACTTTTACTTTTCAACACGCCCAGTTGTACTTTTGCAAGCCTCATTTACATAAATACAAAAATGGTCATAACTTGGCCAAAAATGCTCGTTTTTAAAAAAATAAAAACGTTACTGTAATCTACATTGCAGCGCCGATCTGCGGCAATAGCAGATAGGGGTTGCAAAATCTGGTGACAGAGCCTCTTTAAGAGGAAGTTTGAAAGGCAAACAAGAAACATAAACTTTTTATTGGTTTTACAGAAAATACAAAGAAAAAAGCAATGAAGAAAACACAACGTACCAGTGTACGTATATAAGTTAAGAGCTGTAAGTGATACAGATATTAAATGAACAGCATTACAGGGTTACAGCAAATCAAAATAACTGATCATTTTCGAGCCACAAAATATATTATAGACTTTATAAGGTTTCATTCAGGCGACCGTAATACTCGTCCGTGTGCTGTCCATTGAAATAACTCACAGCGCACGGACCCCTTCATTTCAATGGGGCAATACAGGCATTTGTGAGTTTTCACACACCGAGTGTCCGTTGTGTGAGGTTATGTTCACACGCAGTAGCAAAATACAACTCGCGTTTTTCGCGGCTTATTTTACGGACGTTATTGGAGCTGTTTTTCAATGGAGTCAATGAAAAACGGGTACAAAAACGTCCCAAGAAGTGACATGCACTTCTTTGACGTGGGCGTATTTTTACGCGCTGTCTTTTGACAGCGAAGCGTAAAATTACACCTCGTGGGAACAGAACATCGTAAAACCCATTGAAAGCAATAGGCAGATGTTTGTAGGCGTAATGGAGCCATTTTTTCAGGCGTAATTCGAGGCATAAAATGCCCGAATTACGTCTGAAAACGTGTGAACATACCCTGAAACTCACTGCATATCCAATATTGGGGTGTTTTTGCGCATCTTGTTGCCCATTGAAGTCTATGGGTGCATGAAAACCACAGACAGCACACGGACAACATCCGTGTGCTGTCCGTGTTTCACGCATCAGTTACAAAGAAATGCAGACATTTTTGTTTTTTAAAAAGAAGTGCTTGCACAGACGTGAAAAACGCATTCCATTTGCAAAGCACACTGATGCCAATACACAACGCACACTGATTGCACACGGACATAAACTGCTGGCAATATGAAGGGTTTTTTACGCGTGAACATTCGTGTGAATGTGTCCTAACATAGAGTTGTAATTGAATGTCAGAAAAATTGAAGAGGGTGTAAAAGAAGGTCCACACAAGTCCAAGAAGCAATTATCCTGCTGACAGGAAACAAACATACATGAATATGATATGTTGCATTCCGTTGAGGGGTTCCGTCAGAGCTTTCCGTCGGTGGGAACTCCTCAACGGAAAGGCAAACGGAAACCTTAGCTTCCGTTTGCTTTAGTATTGATCTCAATGGTGACAGATACTTTGCTAATGATTTCTGTTTGTCATCGTTGGGAAAGGGTTCCATGTTTTTTACAGTCGACTGCACTATTGATTCCTTCAAAAAAACGGAACCCTTTCACAATGGTGACAAACGGAAACCATTAGCAAAGTATCCGTCACTATTGAGATCAATGATGATGCAAACGGAAGCTAAGCTTTCCGTTTGCCTTACCGTTGAGGGGTTCCCCCGACAGAAAGCTCAGACGGAACCCCTCAATGGACAACCAATGCTGATGTGAACACATCCATATTTATTAGAGTTTATGGCATAGAGTTTATCTAGCAGGCATAAGTGTTGTATTGAGTGGATGAATTCCATTATCTAAAGTGGAACTTTTCCATAATTTAGTGATTACTAATTTGGTGGCAAGTATAGTGTGACTATATAAAAACAATTCAACACAAAAAACTACTAGTTTAATACACCAATTGCTGAAACTGAGGATTTTTACTGATTTGTCTAGTTTTCGGACATGTATTAGTCACGTTAATTCATCAAGAGACCAATTACTGAGTGACATTCTATTGCTACTTTGAGCCCCATTTTCTTGCATATGATAATCTGATGTTTGTAGCTTATTGCCACTTAGTTAGATGAATACTTTCCAACTGAATGGTGGGTAAAAAAACGATATAGTGAAAATGATTGTACTGGTATTGGGCATAACTGTTCTCACATATGTGAATTGAACGTCTATCATCTACAGTCGTTTTACACTGTTGTTTTCTTTACAGATATTTCAGTCTGGGTGTGCGTGGTTATAGTTCTTCGCAATGGCATATCCACTGGGCATGCCTTGCATTTTTTGTTTCCCAAGTAGAATAACTGTGAGATTTAGGTCTAGACAGTATGTCTCATTGACATATGTGAGAGTGTAGTGGGCATGCTTGGTGTCATGTGCAGAAATCACTGTGCAGGGATGTGGAAGAGAAGGCAAGCTGGCTCCATCACATATTGTGAATGATGTGCTCCTGTGTTATCTGCTCCCACCTTTATAATAGAGGTGTTATCTTTCATTAATCCTGCCCTCAGATGATAACAAGATGACTGGGACCTTGTCCCCAGTGTACACTGCACATGCTGAACAGACACAGGTAGAATTAACTAATTGTGATGGTTCAGTGTTTCAAAACACAACAAAAATGTTTAACCCCTAGTAACTGTCTATATGCCATTTTACGGCGGTCAATAAGGGTACTTATGCCACGGCGCTGTGTCATAAGCCTGGCACGGATGTCCTGTGCCTGTTATAGCGGGTGCCAGGCTGTCTAAAGACACCTGAGCTCATGCTTTAACGTCTAAGATTGGAGACACCTCTGATCCAGGCCATTTAACCCCTTAGATGCTGTTGTCAATAGCGACTGCGGCATCTAAGTGATTTCAGAGGGAGGGCGCTTCCTCTGTCATCCCATCGGCAACCCTGCGAAGAGATTGTGGGGTGCTAATGGTTTTTATGGCAGCTGGCCAAGTTCTAGGCGTGCGTGCAAGTGGTGGTGGTGAATCTTGGTCCCGGGTGAAGGAAAGCCTAGCTACAGCTCCTTCATTGACGCAGGAGCGGTGGGGGATTCAACAGATTATTGACTGTTTAGTTATTTTAACACATATTCAGCATCTATAATATTTTTAAGAGCTGAACCACACCTTTAACCAACAATTACAACGCACAATAATATTGAAACTGACAGTCACCATGCGACAAATCCTTTAAAATGTTTCACTGAAGCCAAAATATAACAGTAAGTCACAGTATATCTAGTTAATGTAGAGCTCAAAGAGTTGTCTGCAAATTAAATGCCAGACTCAAAATGGCTTTATCATATTATATTGATCTGGAACTCCACCAAGTAGCTGAAAACTCTTGTGGCTGATCTGTCTACAATAGAGAATGAAAGGATATTAAAATGTACGCCTCATCCTTGCTCTCATTTACTGCCATCCTAAAAACAAATGATAACGTATGTAGGTTGGGACAGCAGGATAGTTTATGATTTTTTGACCAATCATATGAAAATGATTACCTGTCACATCTTGTGCTTAACAGATTGTGGTTAAAGAGGCTCTGTCACCAGATTATAAGTGCCCTAACTCCTACATAATCTGATCGGCGCTGTAATGTAGATAACAGCAGTGGTTTTTATTTTGAAAGCCGATCATTTTTGATCAAGTTATGAGCAATTTTAGATTCATGCTAATTAGTTTCTTAATGCCCAACTGGGCGTGTTTTCACTTTTTACCAACTGGGCGTTGTACAGAGGAGTGTATGACGCTGACCAATCAGTGACCAATCAGCGTCATATACTTCTCATTGTTCCAGCCCAGCTTCTTTCACTGCACAATCACACTGTAACAATGGGCTGGAACAATGAAAATTGTATGATGCTGACTGGTCACTAATTGGTCACTGATTGGTCAGCGTCATACACTTCTCTGTACAACACCCAGTTGGGCAATCAGAAACTAATTAGCATAAATCTAAAATTGCTCATAACTTGCTCAAAAATGATCGTTTTTCAAAATAAAAACACTGTTGTTATCTACATTACAGCGTCGATCACATTATGTAGGAGATAGGGCACTTATAATCTGGTGACAGAGCTTGTTTAATAGCCAAAAGAGTTAATTCTTGACTGTACCAAAGTACTTCTAGTCTTTTGAAATATTTTTTTTATTGAAGAAAGAGTTTTTAGATCAGGAAACAATATAAACAGGTATATGCAGCTGACAGTGAGAATATACGTAAAGTACTTCTGACTGTCATGGCCTCTGTTCTCTGCCGCTGGCATCCCATACTTACCTCTTCCCCGTGTCTTCTTCCTCCTGGCTGGTGCTGCTCATCTGCTCTCTACTCTGCATCTGGTGGCCACCCACGCTACTGACGCTCTACACAGGGTTCTAGTGCGCGCGCGGTCACCCATTATTTTCCTAAAGGGCTAAATATAAGTTTTAGCTTACCCTAGGAATAGATAGATAGATCGATAGGTAAAACTGTATTCATCCCCACAGGGAAATTAATTTATAGTTGTGACCCTCACTTACAATACAATAACAATACATCTCATACATTAACAAACATCAACAATACATTAACAATTTAACAAAAATACAAAAACACAAATAATCGACATAACCACAATACGACATTTATACATATACCCTCTATTCCATCATGCCTGTTAAAACTATAAATATACCCAATTTAACTCCTTATTACGGACCTGTTATAAATTGTAATCGCCATAAGCAGAAAAGATCGTCTAAATCTTTCCCTTCTACAACGAAATTCTAGGCGTCGATGACGAAAACAACTTCTGGTTATTGATCAAAATATTATACAACGGATGTGACTCTGCCAACATGATTGCACAAATATTCCCCAATATTCTTTTTCTTAATACCTCATCAGATAACAACCCACGATAGATCTTCCCTTTTTAATCACCTTATTTAACTTATTAAAAATTGCGTAAAAAAAACAAAAACGGCTCATTGCCTTATTATACACCTTTTCCATGTTCTCAATCCAATCAAAATTTTGTTCTAAATATTTATACGATGTAACCCTTTCCACCTCCTGGTCAAAAATAGACACTGGCAACACTGTCTCTGCTTTTCTCCGTAGGTCAATAACCATTTCTTTAGTTTTCCCTATATTTAGGTCTAATCCATTTTCTTAGCCCCAAATACCAAAAGCAGATATCAAATCCATATATTCTTTTTCACAGCCCCCCCTTTACCGCCCCCATTATTGCAGTATCATCAGAATACTTCTGTAGGTGACAGCTTTCTGACTGATACCTAAAATCTGCCGCAGATAAAAATGGCGACAACACAGTCCCCTGCGGTGCCCCAATATCACTGATCTCCATCCGCAAAGTGCATGCTCCATTATGCACATACTGTGGGCGCCCACTCAAGTAGTCAAATATCCAAGTTGACACTCCACAATTAATATGATTTCTATAAATATATTTTTTTTATTTGGTCAGGTCTTTTTAAATTAAAAGCGCTAGAAAAATAAAAAAAAACATGACAAATTATTACCCCATTCAATTCCAACAAGGAATACGCCCTTGTTAACGCAAATATAAAACCGCGTCCTCCACTTCGATTCTTGGTTTATATTCAAACTGAAAAGGATCCTCATAGTTTACCACAGCCAATTTAAGGTGCCCTAACATCAGCCTTTCAAACGTTTTCATGATGTGCGAGGTCAGAACTACCGGTCTATAATCGCTGACTAGCAACGTTTTCGCAACCTTAGGAATCGGCACTGTACATGACATTTTCCACGCATTCGGCACCTTTTCCATAATTAAGCTCCAATTAAATAAATCTGCTAACGTGCCACATAATTCATCACCCCAGTTGTTAGCACCTTAGTACTGATCTTATGCGGGCCTGGTGCTTTCCTTACATTAAATTTTTTTAACTGTTCCCTCTCAGCCATTTTATGTTACCCTAAAAACTCTTGCACTACTACCCTTCTCATCTATTGTTTTTTCTATATCCTTCTCATATGCCCCTTCCTCGGCTTTCTCCATTGTTTCTCTAACATTAGAAAATCTATTCAAATACTCGTTCAATTCAGTCACACGACCCTCATCCATCACCACCGCTCTCTGTCTTTCCTGCATCCCCGTTATCGCTTTCATTCCTGACCAAACATCCCTCACATGGTTTTTTGATAATTTGTGTTCCAATTTTCTTTTATACTCCTTACTTTTTCTGATTTTACACCGCTATTCACATTGCACTATTTTAATCGCCTCAGCATCCCATTCTCTATGGGCCTTTTTCTTTCTCTTCAACAACCCGGTGGGGATCCGACCGCTGGGGCCCCCCAAAATAAGGAGAACAGAGGTCCTGTGTCACCCATTTGAAAGAAGTGGAGACAGAGCATGCGTGCTGCCGCTCCATTCAAAGTTTATGGGACTGCCGATGATAGCCAAGTACAGTGCTCGGCTATCTCTGGCAGTCCCATAGAGTTGAACGAAGCAGCAGTGCGCATGCTTGAACGCTGCTCCATTCAAACAGGGAACAGAGGGAAATACTGTGGCTAGGTTATAAATTTCAATCTTAGGCCAAACCCCCTAAATGGCAAATGTAAGATCCAACATTCCTGATCCCTTTGTTGAGCTAGGAAATGTAATCGCTTCCAGACACTTCTCTCCCTCTGCTCATTGAAATAAACATGTATGCGTAGTTAATCGTGCATGTTTATGCGGAGGTCAACAGCTATCAAATGTGTGCAGCTAGCTTTAGAGTACAAGAGAACCTAAAATCAGACAACCAAGATCAAAATGACTAACAATCAGACTTGACTGATTTAAAAATCTCCATACATAGGAAATAATTTTCCTTATGTATTGAGACTTTTGAATGATCCCCTATATTGGAGGAACAGATTGTGGGTTTTAACATAACCAAAATATCACACACATGCAAAATACTTATAAATACTATATAAAGGGGCTTGCCATGACACTGTTATAGTTATTATCTAGGGGGAACTCACTGTATGCAGATTTATGTAGCTCCCCTAGCTGTATAACTCCATATGAAACTATCTACCACTAGTGGTGACTTCATCCAGTCAGAATGACTCCATCACAAAAAAAGAGTCAGAAGTGTCAGGATTCTGAGTACACATGACGTCCAGGCTGGATTTCATGTGTATTCATTATCAGGACACTGTAGTAATGTTAGGGCTTGTGTATGAGGCTGCACATAGCGATATATCTATATCGCTAGTGCAGTGTAAATGAATGGAGAGGAGTGCATGATGCTGATTGGTCAGCGTCATGCACTCCTCTGTACAACGCCCACTTGGTCGAAAGTAAAAGTACGCCCACTTGGGCATTAAGAAAGCTCATTAACATAAACTTAAATCGCTCCTAATTTTGTGAAAAAAGATCGTTTTTTTAAATAAAAAGCATTACTGTCACCTACATTACAGCGCCCATCTCCTAATGTAGGAGACAGGGCACTTATAATGTGGTGACAGAGTCTCTTTAAGGCCATTATACAAGGAATAATGATTGGGCAAATGAGCATTTATATGAACGCTCATTCCTGATAATTTCTCTGTGTAAAGAGGGAAACGATCAGCCGATCAACATGCAAACACTCGTTCTTCACCTGATCGGATCTTTTAGGAGGGAAAAAAAATGGTTGCTAGTCGGCAGCACATCTCCCCTTGTAAACAGATGATGTGCTGCCGACATGATGGAAATGTATGGGGTCGAGCGGTCGGAGTAATGATTGTTCACCCTTATACATTAACAACCGTTGCTCCTTGTGAATGGAGCTAACGAGCACCGATCAACGTGCTGTATTGTCGATCGGCATTCATTTTTCCAGCCAATGTTAGGCCGTGTAAAAGTACCTTTATAATATGTCCTTTTTAGCAAATTAAATTTTGTTTGTTAGGTCTAGAATCCTATGACCAGTTAGATTAAAATCTTCGCTCTTCTGAGTTGTCCCATTTAACGTTGTAGATTTACTAATATAATTTACTTTAACTAGGATAATTATCATATTGCAGTCACATGCAAATGGAATCAATGAACTTTTGTACTCTAAACCGGACATATGCAATGGCTCATTAGAGCAGATTCCCTTTACGCATGCATGTACATTTATAATATATAGTTCATATGTGTTATTGACGGCCTCTGTCCAAATGTCAAATTGTTAAATTGACCCTCTGGGAAAAAGCTGAAAGAACTATTTTGCCCAGAGAAAAAGTGCTCATCCCATCTACAGATTATACTTACCTGGCCTCCGTGAACCTGTACAGGAAATTTCTCTCTGCAAATAAGAGTAATGAGAATAATTTTCTGTATAGGCTCCTTGACTGTTCATGACAACTGATGCTCAGGACCTGACCAGGCAACTGTGGTGGTGTCACCTGTATGAGAACCCCCATGGATCTCCAGAACGGCACAGTCCAGGTAAATATAACTTTGGGCAAAAGAAGCATTTTCAGCTTTTTTCCTAGAAGAAAACCCTATTTACTAATGTATGTGTAATGATATTTGAGGTTGTTTTTCCTGCACTTTTCTTTCTCAAAGTTTAACTATATTTGTGTTTCATTCCAGGGAGCTAAGATGCCAAACAAGTATATGTTCTTACAGAAGAACTGTAACTGCTCTGTACTCATTTGCCCTTTAAATATTTGCACATGTTTTTGTAAAGAATACCGAAGCAACGTGTCTTTCTTAAGTTATAAATACAACTGTGAAAATGATCAGCTGGGAAGCTTTGTGAAAGTATGATTTTTTTTTTAAATATTCTTAGGCTATGTTCACATTTGTGTCATGACTTCCCTCCATAACACAAGTCTTGATGGTGTTCAGGATCCATTGTACAACGGATCTAAATGAAACCCGGTGGACTCTTTTTGACTTATAATGTGGTCCGTGAAGGTTTCCATAATTTTGATGGCAGAAATAGGAAGTATTGGACAGTTAAATGTCTAATTTGTTGAAGTCGGGGGTCTGTAGGTCTTACTACATCCAAAAGTAGTTGGAACCGTTGACAACAATCTAATATCTGTGGCTAACTTCATATTTGCACTTCAGTGATAATGTGGAAAAAAATTGTCACCTAAGATTTGCAATGACAGAGGATCCTCATTCAAAGCTGCTTTTACAGGTCATGGCTGAAATTGATAAAGAGTATGGAATGTCACTATCCGTGGGTATGTGGTCCCACTAGCGGAGTAGCAGCTGGCCAAACAACAGTCTATACAAAGCCCTAGAACAAGAGTACCTGTGATAGTCCAGACAGTGGCAGAAGCTTAGGCACAGATGAAACTTGAAGGTAGATGACGCCACACGTGGCGGATGATATCGGGCATGGCAGATGACACCAGATGTGGTATATGACAGCAGGCGTGACAGGTGGCACAACATGACTCCAACACTCTAAGGCTCAGGAACAAACACAGCTCAGGATACAGGCTACAGGTAGCAGGGCACGGGAACAGGCTAACACTAAGGGACCATTTGCTAAGACTAACATGGGAATACACTACAGTGCTCAGGCAAGGAGTAAAAGGGCAGGACTCTTTTTATAGTCCAGGGTGATCTGGGGTAATGAATGAATTCCATATGTGCGCACTGGCCCTTAAAGGCCGGGAAAGAGCACACGCGCGCTAGCGTCTCCTGGGAGGGAGGCACCACCCCAAACATGGAAGTCTGCGGCCGCGGTTGTTACATGGAGTACCATGTTATAAGGAATTTGTCATCAGACAGGCACATTTAATAAAGAGCATGCTATAGCTATTCCACAAAACCTTACTTTTTGACTTTACCATAATAAAGTCATATTAAGGCTTGTTATGGAAAGAGTTGTTTTTTAATAACACCATTTTGGGGAACATATAATGTGTTGAATACCAATTTTTGTTTGTAAAGGAATGGAAAAAGAACAGCAATTTCCCCATTGATTTATTGGATTATTTTTACGGTGTCAACCCTGCTTTATAAATAAAATATTAACTTTATTCTGCGGGTCATTATGATTACAGCGATATCAAATTTATATTGTTTTTATATTTATTTACTTTTGCAAAAGTACTTCATTACAAAGTAAAAAAAAATTGTGTCGCCATATTCTAAGAGCAATGACAATTTTCTTTTTCTGTTAACTTAGCTTAGTGCTTAGTTTTCCAGTAGCTTTTCTTTCATTGTGTATTAGTTTTTTTCCTACAACATTCAGCGAGCAGTGAAAATACAGTGTCAATTTTATAGTATAGGTTGTTACGCGGCAATACCAATTATGTGTATTTTTTTCAATAATAAAAAGCATTGTGTAAGGGGAAAAAAAATGTTGTTTATTTTTACTTTTTTTTTTAGTCCCACTAAGGGACTTGACTCTACGATCCTTTGATCACATAGATATTATTTAAACAAAAGAAGTCTCACAGGACACAACAATATAGGGTGGGATATAAAATCTCAACCACCTACAATTTTTCAGAGATACGGACTCCAAACAATAATATATAAACTAGAGAACAAAAGGAGTCCAAAGTATCCAAATATTTAGAAAAGTACAAAATCTTTATTAAACAACACATGAGAATCTAAAATACAATGTTTAACTGGATCATAAATGAAAGTACATTTAGATAAAATTTGGATACAGGTAATGCATGAAAAAATAAAAATTCAAATACAAGTAATGTATGATATAATGGGATCACTCTTAAGAACAAACTCATGTGAGTAAACATAAGTAGGAAAAAAGGCAAAAGGAAAGTGAAAGTAAGATGTAAGTAATCACACTTCCTGTCAAATAGACATAGAGAGTGTCCTGGTTTTTAATTACAGCTTGTAACAGTTATAGTTCAATGCTTACCCATAATCAGTGGTGTAGTGGTACGACCCAGTGAGAAAAGTGGTGCCCCAACGCGCGTTTCGCGTATCGCTTCTTCAGGGGGTATATATGGACAGTGACATCAGTGGCTACTCCTTGAGCGAAAATCCTGTTGCCGACACTGACCGTGGATTCCACTCCAGGAGGAGCTCCTGATGTCAATGTCCATATGTGAACAGTAACCTCAGGTTTTTCCTCTAAGAGCGGAATCCCCAGCCAGATCATCGGCAACGGGGATTCCGCTCAATCGGTAGCCACTGACGTTACTCTACATATATGGACAGTGATTTTAAGGGCTTCCCTGAACATAGTGCTTAAAGTAGCGCTGTGTTTGGGGAATTCTTGGCGAGCGGAGGAGCTCCCTCTGCTCCTGCTCTGAACTCATTCTGAAGCAGGGACCTGATCGTTCCCTGCTTCAGTGTTAAGCTCAACTGCGTCTGCGTCCTGAGGACGCAAACACAGATGACAGCGGGACATACCTCTGGCCGCACGGAGTAGCGAGACACCGCCCGGAATTCCGGACTGTCCCGCTGAATCCAGAGGGTAGTCGTCAGGCGGAGCGGAATCCCCGGCAATGCTATGACCCCTGCACCAGAACAGATCCCATAGAAAGCTATGTGATCCGTTCTAGCATCAGTTTGCCTCCGACTTCTCTTCAACACGCCGGAGGTAAACTGTAGCGGACGCCGGACATATGTGAACGGCCCCTATTATGTCAATGAAAATAGATCTTGAAAAATGTAGACTAGAACTATAAAAAATATTTGATTTTTATGGACCAGAAAAAGGGTTGCCAAATGGCCATTAGCCCATCAAATAAATTGATATTTATCCCTTTTCCTCTTATATTAATATAAATTGATTGGTGTAAATTTTGGAGCACTCCTTAGCGCTGTCATCTCCTGTGTTAAAAACACCAGTCGTAGCCAGTCAATGTGGAAATTAGGCCCGGATGGAGTTCCTGGGCAATTCCCTTATTTGTCCTTCCTATAAACCCACACTGCAAAACATGTGTAGTTAATCTACTTTTATGCTAAACATATAGGAAATAAGGAATATTTAAATATTGGACTGACATGGAATAGTATAGGCGGATGAGGACTGTTGAACACCGACAATACGAGGCCGATATTCAATCATAAAATGCATTTACTTAATTTTTTTATATTATTATTATTGGAACTTCATGTGCATATAGCACTATGCAAGAATCAAATTAATTATGCAAGAATCCCTTTAATTTATATTAGATTGAATCACTGGTTATCTAATGAAAGCCATCACCATGATTGCAATGCACTGATCGCATTTTATGAGTCAAAGACTTGTAATTTTTTCAGGGCATAAATCTGCTTATAAGATCAGGGATTTACTTTCAGTGTCAAAAGCTTTAAGGAGAACTAAATTCTTGACTTTAATACGTTTTCATTGGCAGTGACAATTTTCTCAAGAAAAAAAGCATACGTTAGATATCTGCACATTCTGATGAGTTTATAAGACATAATCATCAGATTATAGTGAATAAACTATAAATGTTACAGAAAAGATGCATTCTTTCATATAGTACATTCAGTGAGGAGTGGTCATTCCTAATTTTTTTTCTTAAAAACCTGGCCAACAATATTAATTAGTAATAAAGAAATCAGTGAAAATTCGCCTACTCAGCATTTCGCTAAAGGGAGGATTATGTATCACAGACCAGTATTTGGTCCTTATAAGACAATGGAGGCTAAATTATGGATCTGTATTTTTGCATTTCAGATTCCATTGTTTTACATTTACCAAATACCACTATGCAATATCAAATTTGGCACACTGCAGATGAGGCAAATTTTCATTGATTCGCTCCTCTCCTTTTGTGAGGTTTAACCCTCTTATCTCATAACATATTACAATAGAAATTCCAAACATTTAACAATTGATCAAATTTAGGTTTTGCAATGTTAGTAAACAAGGGTTTGAGGAATTACCCAAGGATCCTTGATAGAAGTTGTGATGACAAAAAACCCTCCCAGATAGTTAGGGTTGTGCTAGAGTTAACCAAGATATGTTAGGGGCCAATCGTGTAAAAAAAAAAAAAAACAAGAAAAAAAAAAGGGGGGGGGGGTGTACGATTCTATTATTCTATGGAGAAAAAGAATACACCAAGCATAGTTCGTCTGGCTTAATAAAATTAACCCCTTAAGGACACAGCCTGTTTTGGCCTTAAGGCACAGCCAATTATTTCAAATTTGACATGTCAATTTATGTGGTAAAAACTTTGGAATGCTTTTATGTATCCAAGCGATTTTGGGATTGTTTTCTCGTGACAAATGTACTTTATGTTAGTGGTAAAATATGGTCAGTATATTCAGTGTTTATTTGTGAAAAACACCAAAATTCTGAGAAAATTTTAAACAATTATAATTTTTCTAAATTTAAATGTATTTCCTTGTAAGACAGATAGTAATACCACACAAAATAGAAACTGGTTAACATTTACCATATGTCTACTTTATGTTGGCATTGTTTTTTAAAATTCCTTTTATTTTTCTAGGACGTTACAAGATTTCTAACTTTAGCAGCAATTTCTCAAATTTTCAGAAAAATTCAAAAGGCTATTTTTTCTGTACCAGTTCAGTTCTGAAGTGGCTTTGAGGGCCTTATATATTAGAAAGTCCCCATAAATCACCCCATTTTAAAAACTAAACCCCTCAAATTATTCAAAACAGCATTCAGAAAGTGTCTTAACCCTTTAGGCGTTTCACAGGAATTAAAGCAATGTAGAGGTGAAATGTACAATTTTTTGGCCAAAATTCATTTGTAATAAATTTTTTTCTTTATCACAGAAAGTTTTACCAGAGAAACGCAGCTCAATATTTATTGCCCAGGTCCTGCAGTTTTTATAAATGTCCCACAAGTGGCCCTAGTATCCTAATAGACTGAAACACAGGCCTCAGAAGCAAAAGAGCACCTAGTGGATTTTGGGGCCTCCTTTTTTTTACAATATATTTTAGGCACCATGTCAGGTTTGAAGAGGTCTTGTGGTGCCAAAGCAGTGGAAACCCCCCAAAACTGACCCCATTTAGGAACTACACCCCTTAAGAAATGTATCTAGTGGTATAATTAGCATTTTGACCCCCACAGTTATTATTCTAAACTAATTGGAATTAGTCTGTAAAAATGAGGAATAAATGAGCAAAAGCACCCCAACATCTGTAGAGCATCTTCTCCCGATTACTGTAATGCCCCATATGTGGAAATAAACTGCTGTTTGGACCCACGGCAGGGCTCACAAAGGAAGGAGCACAATTTGTATTTTGGAGAGCAGATTTTGCTGGAATAGTTTTTATTGATGTCGTGTTTGCAACGCCCTGGAGGGACCAAAACAGTGGAAATCCCCCAAAAGCGACCCCATTTTGGAAACTACACCCCTCAAGGGATATTTCTAGGGGTATAGTAAGCATTTTGACCCCACACGCTTTTTGCAAAATTTATTGGACTTATGCCATGAAATTGAAAATTGAATTTTTTTTCTAATAAAATGTCATTTTAGCTCATATTTTTTATTTTCACAGTAGATAAAGGAGAAAAAGCACCCCAACATTTGTAAAGCAAACTCTTCTGTGCACACAAATACCCATATGTGGTAATGAACTGTTGTTTGGACACACGGCAGGGATTAGAAAGGAAGGAGCACCATTTGACTTTTGGAGCTCAAGTTTTGCTGGAATGGTTTGCAGCGCCATGTCACATTTGCAAAGCCCCTGAGGAGCCAAAACAGTGTAAACCCAGCAAAAGTGACCCCATTTGGAAAGGTACACCCGTCATGGAATTTATTTAGCCGTATAGTGAGTATTTTGACCCCACTGTTTTTTGTTTTTTTTTTGCTGAATTTATTGGAATTAGTCAGTGAAAATGAAAATTCTTTCCACAAAAAAATTGGTGTTTTTTTTTTCATTTTTACAAGGAATAAATGAGAAAAAGCGCCTCAAAAATTGTAAAGCAATTTCTCCCGAGTACAGCAATACCCCATATGTGGTCATAAACGGCTGTTTGGACACATGACAGGGCTCAGAATGGCAGGAGTGCTACTTGGCATGCAGATTTTGCTTTATTGCTTTTTGGGCGCCATGTCGATTTTTGCAGAGCCCTTGAGGTACCAGTACAGTAGAAACCTCTGAGAAGTGCATTTTGGAAACTATACCCCTCTGGGAATTCATCTAGGAGTGTAGTGAGCATTTTGATCTCACAGGTGTTTCATAGATTGTATTAGACTAAAGCAGAGAAAATGAAAAAAAACATTTTTTCCCAAAAATATGTCGTTTTGCTCCAATTTTTTTTTTTCACAAGGAGTAACAGAAAAAACAACACACAATTTGTTGCCCAATTTCTCCCGAGTACGGCAATACACCCATGTGTGGCCCTAAACTGCTGTTCGGGCACATGGCAGAGCTCAAAAGGAAAGGAGCGCCATTTGGCTTTTAGAGCGCAGATTTTTCTGGACTAGTGTACAGGCGCCATGTCGCTGTAATGATGGGGGTAGGGAAACGGACAAGTGAGCCCTAATCTACCCGCCACTCTGTCCCTGCCTACTTGCAACGACCCGCCCTAGGCGATGGGGTACAACTGGGCGGCGGTCCCTACGCTCAGTAAGTGCACGAGACAAACAGACAAGGGTACACAAAGCTAAGGGAAATGGGGCAGTTGCCCACGGCAACACCGTGAGCAACAAGAGTGGGGAACGAGCCGAGTCAAACCAGGAGTGTACGAGGTACCAAACGCAGAGCAGGAGAGTAGTCAGAAAGCCAGGGTCAGTATGGAGCAGGATCAAATAGATAGAAGCTGTAGCTGGGCCAGGAAACCACACGAGAAGAATCACAAGCAAAGGAGGAACAGGAAAGGCAGGTATAAATAGACAGAGGGCGGGAGCTAGCTCCGTCTGGCCAGGCTGCGATAGGCTCTCCCACTCCTAAGCCTGCCATCCTGAGTGGTGGAAGATGGAGTCAGTCTCAGAGACATAGACTCAGGTGCAGACTGATTACCTATGGGCGTATACACAGAAGTTGTGCCTGGCAGATCCTTTACAGTACCCCCCTTTTATGAGGGGCCACCGGACCCTTAGTAAGTGGACCTGGTTTACTGGGGAAACGAAGGTGGAACTTCCTGACCAATACCCCAGCGTGAACATCCCGGGCGGGTACCCAAGTCCTCTCCTCAGGCCCGTATCCTCTCCAATGGACCAGGTACTGGAGGGAGCCTTGGACCATCTTGCTGTCCACAATCTTGGCCACCTCGAATTCCACCCCCTCAGGGATGAGAACGGTAACAGGATGTTTCCTCGAGGGAGCCAAGGACGGGGAGCAGCGTTTAAGGAGGGAGGCATGAAATACGTCGTGTATTCGAAAAGATGGGGGCAACTCCAGTCGGAAGGAGACAGGATTGAGGACTTCAATGACCTTATACCCAATAAACCGAGGGGCAAACTTCTTGGACGGGACCTTAAGGCGCAAGTTCCTAGACGATAACCACACCAGATCCCCGACCATAAACAAGGGGTTAGCAGAACGTCTTCTATCAGCCTGAGTTTTTTGTATGCTCTGGGACGCCTCTAGGTTCTTCTGAACCTGGACCCAGACTGTGCACAGTTCCCGATGAACGACATCTACCTCAGGATTGTTGGAACTACCAGGTGGAACGGAGGAGGACCGTGGATTAAACCCAAAATTACAGAAAAAGTGGGAGACCCCTGACGAGTTACTGACCCGGTTATTAAGGGAAAATTCGGCGAGGGGAATGAATGAGACCCAATCATATTGACAGTCAGAGATAAGACATCTTAAATATTGTTCTAGAGATTGAGTAGTCCTCTCAGTTTGGCCATTAGTTTCAGGATGGAAGGCAGAGAAGAAGGACAGATCAATCTCCAACTTTTTACAGAAGGCTCTCCAAAACAATGAAACAAATTGTACCCCTCTGTCCGAAACAATATTGACAGGGACCCCATGGAGACGCAGGATGTGTTTGACAAACAAGGTAGCTATCGTCTTGGCATTGGGTAGTTTCTTGAGGGGCACAAAGTGGCACATCTTACTGAAGCGGTCTACTACAACCCACACCACCGACTTGCCTTGAGATGGAGGCAAATCGGTGATAAAATCCATGGAGATATGGGTCCAAGGTCTCTGGGGAATGGGCAAAGAACGTAGTAAGCCCGCTGGTCGGGACCTGGGAGTCTTGGACCTAGCACAAACCTCACAAGCGGCGACGTAGGACTTAACGTCTTTAGGCAACCCAGGCCACCAATAGTTTCTGGCAATGAGGTGTTTGGTACCCAGGACGCCTGGATGACCAGATAGTGCGGAGTCATGATTTTCCCTAAGTACCCTTAGCCGGAATTGCAGGGGAACAAACAGCTTGTTCTCAGGAAGGTTCCCGGGAGCTGAACCTTGATCAGCCACAATTTCAGAGACGAAATCAGAATCAATAGAAGAAATGATTATACCAGGAGGCAAAATACAAGCAGGATCTTCCTCCGAAGGAGGGCTGGCCATGAAGCTACGCGACAGTGCATCGACCTTAATATTTTTAGACCCAGCCCTATAGGTAACCAAAAAGTTGAATTTGGTAAAAAATAGCGCCCATCGAGCTTGTCTCGGGTTTAGCCTCCGGGCAGATTCTAGGAAAACCAGATTCTTGTGGTCGGTAAGGACCGTTACCTGGTGCCTAGCCCCCTCCAGGAAGTGGCGCCACTCTTCAAATGCCCATTTAATGGCTAAGAGTTCGCGGTTGCCAATATCATAGTTACTCTCAGTGGGCGAAAACTTCCTGGAGAAGTAGGCACAGGGACGGAGATGGGTGAGGGACCTGGTACCCTGGGACAAGACAGCCCCCACTCCCACATCGGATGCGTCAACTTCCACGATAAATGGCTCCATTTGGTTGGGCTGAACCAGCACCGGGGCCGAGATAAAGCACTTCGTAAGGACCTCAAAATCCTGAACAGCCTCAGGAGGCCAGTGGAGGAGATCAGCACCTTTGCGAGTGAGGTCCGTAAGAGGCTTAGCGATGACCGAGAAGTTAGCAATAAATCTCCTGTAATAATTAGCGAACCCCAAGAAACACTGTAACGCCTTCAGGGAGGCAGGTTGGACCCATTCCGCCACAGCCTGGACCTTGGCGGGGTCCATGCGGAATTCATGAGGAGTGAGGATTTGACCCAAAAATGGTATCTCCTGTACCCCAAACACACATTTTTCGGTTTTCGCAAACAGTTTGTTTTACCGAAGGACCTGGAGCACCTTCCTGACATGCTCAATGTGGGAGGACCAGTCCTTGGAAAACACCAGTATGTCATCAAGGTACACTACAAGAAATACCCCCAGGTAATCTCTTAAAATCTCACTTATGAAATTCTGGAAGACCGCAGGAGCATTACACAACCCAAAAGGCATGACGAGGTATTCGAAATGACCTTCGTGCGTGTTAAACGCAGTCTTCCACTCATCCCCCTCTTTGATGCGGATAAGGTTATACGCCCCCCGTAGATTAAACTTAGAGAACCATTGGGCCCCCTGAACCTGATTAAAGAGATCAGGAATCAAAGGAAGGGGATACTGGTTCCTTACAGTGACCTTATTCAAGTTACGGTAGTCAATGCATGGCCTAAGACCACCATCCTTCCTCCCTACGAAGAAGAAGCCAGCACCTACCGGAGAAGTAGAGGGGTGAATGTAACCCTTGGCCAGGCATTCCTGGATATACAAAAAATAGAAAGAGAAACACCTCCAGCTCACCTTCGTTGCAAATGTAGTTTTGGGATGATCGTGCACGGATCCTCGTGTCGGCACACGGTAGGTAGACGAGACTAGGAAAAATGGGTTTGGATCCAGCACAGAAGATTGGATAAAATGGAAGAAAATTTTCCGAGTTTAATGGGCCAGTACGTTTGGCAAGTTAAAAATCAGGAATGAGGAGCACAGCGTGACATCCTGATAGTGTAAGGAAGAGAGTGATAGTGGTAAATGAGAAGCCTACGCGTTTCAGACGCTGCGAGCGTCCTTAATCATGGCTGAAGCTAGCTGACTGGGATAGATAGCTGCCCTATATACTCCAGTCCACATGTGTTTATCGTTGACGCTAGTTAAAATCTGCATGTGTTCACCCCGTAATACTTTCAGTATGTTGACATTATTATCGAGTGTGGATACATTGTCTACAGTTTGTATTAGGAAGAGTTCAAATATAGTACAGGCGCCTGTACTATATTTGAACTCTTCCTAATACAAACTGTAGACAATGTATCCACACTCGATAATAATGTCAACATACTGAAAGTATTACGGGGTGAACACATGCAGATTTTAACTAGCGTCAACGATAAACACATGTGGACTGGAGTATATAGGGCAGCTATCTATCCCAGTCAGCTAGCTTCAGCCATGATTAAGGACGCTCGCAGCGTCTGAAACGCGTAGGCTTCTCATTTACCACTATCACTCTCTTCCTTACACTATCAGGATGTCACGCTGTGCTCCTCATTCCTGATTTTTAACTTGCCAAACGTACTGGCCCATTAAACTCGGAAAATTTTCTTCCATTTTATCCAATCTTCTGTGCTGGATCCAACCCCATTTTTCCCATTCCTGGATATACTCTCTCATGGCTTCACGTTCGGGACAAGAAAGATTAAATATCCTAGCCTTAGGGAGCTTAGCTCCTCTGGCCAGGCTGCGATAGGCTCTCCCACTCCTAAGCCTGCCATCCTGAGTGGTGGAAGATGGAGTCAGTCTCAGAGACATAGACTCAGGTGCAGACTGATTACCTATGGGCGTATACACAGAAGTTGTGCCTGGCAGATCCTTTACAGTCGCATTTGTAGAGCTCCCTTAGGTAGCAGAGTAGAGTGGAAAACCCTGAAGCGACCTCATTTTGTAAACTACACCCCTCAAGGCATTTATCATTTGCCTGGACATATGACAGGGCTTAGGAGTGAAAGAGCAAATTCGAATGTGAGGCCTATTTTGGTGATTTTCGCAGCATTGGCCCATAATGGTAGGGCTCTGGGGTCAAATAGTAAAACAAACCCCCCTAGTAGTGACCCCCATTTTGGAAACTGCACCCTTAATGCGTTTTTTAAGAGGTTTAGTGGGCATTTTGACCCCACAGTTTTTTTTCTTTGTTTTTATTAGAAATGAACACTCAGTGGATGGTGCAAAGTGAAACTTGCAATTTTCCACAGGTATGCACTTTTAGTGCACAATATGTTGTGCCCAGTTTGTGCCACTGAAGACAAATACCTCAAACTGTTAAGCGGGTTCTCCCGGGTATGGCAATGCTATATATGTGGACGTAAACTGATGTTTGGGCACGCTGCAGGGTTCAGAAGGGAGGGAGCGCCATTTGGCTTTTGGAGCGCAGATTTAGCTTGGTAGTAGTTCTGTTTGGGGTTTTGCTGGTATTTCAGTTTATAATGTGGGGGCATATGTAAGCTGTGCGGAGTACATCAGGGGCCTAATAAGAGGGTATAATAATGGGGTAAATAAATAATAATCCACAGATGTGTGGCCAGTGTCACACTGATAAATAAAAAATCTTATCCGCTTTTGGAACGCTCTGCACATTTTGCATAGCTATATTCTGAGAGCCAGAACGTTTTTTATTTTTTCTCTACCGGAGCTGTATGAGGGATTATTTGTTGCAGAACAATCTGTAGTTTTTATTGGTACCATTTTTGGGTACATGCGATTTTTTTTATTATTACTTTTTATTTCATCTTTGGCAAGCATTTTTGTTTATTCATTTTTTGCGGCGTTCATCGTGCGCTATAAATGACCATTTTACTTTATTCTGCGGGTTGATATGATTGCGGCGATACTATATGTATATCTTTTTTTTATGCTTTGCAGCGTCTGCACAATAAAGTCACTTGTTTTCAAATATTTTATTTTTTGTGTCGCTATATTCTGAGTGCCATAATTTTTTTTATTTTTCTGTCAAAAAAAGCTGTGGGAGGGCTTGTTTTTTGCGGGACGGGCTGTAGTTTTTATTGGTATAATTTTCGGATGCGTGCAACTTTAAGATCACTTTTTTATTCTGTTTTGAGAGGGGTAGTGACTGGAATTGTTTTTTATTTAATTTTTTACAGCGTTCACCATGTGGGTAAAATAGTGGGATATTTTTATATTTTTATTTGGGGCTCTGTGGTGGTGGTTTTGTTTCATTAGGGGCACATTATGCAGCACAGTGGTCGGTATTGATTCCTGGTATTATCTATGATATCATTTATTTTGATCTTTAGGACGGCACTGATATGCAGTAATTTACTGGGTGTATATTTCATGTCCTTGATGTAATATGTATAGTTATTACAAGTAACATTCTGTGGTTTTTGATCAATGTAAATTGTGATATGCTGTTCCGTGTATTGTGGTCCCCTAACCACCACCATGTTATTTTAATTTGTCTGGAATTTTAGGTCTTGATGACCATTGCGTTTTTTTACTCTGGAGAATAATAATAAAAATATTTTGTATGGTACAAATGGTGTGCTATTAGGTTATTCTAGTATTTACATGGTAGTATCTACATATATGTTTATAGGTATTGTATGTGTGATATTTTTATAGTTTGAGTCGTTACGGACGCGGTGATACCACATGTGTATTTTTTTTTCTGTTTTCTGTTTTTTTCCTATGATAAAAGACTTAAGGCAGTTATTGATTTTTTAACGTGAAACCTTTTTTTTTTTTTTGCTTTTTTACATTTTTATTAACTTTTTTTGTCCCACTAGGGGACTTGAAGGCATGAAGCCCTAATAACAAATCTAATACACTGCACTACCTGCATAGTGCAGTGTATTAGAGCTGTCAGCTATTCACTGACAGTAAGCCTATTAGGCTTCACATCCCAGCAGGGAGTAATAGGCTTCCGTACTAGGAGGCCATTGTTAGGCCTCCAGTTGCCATAGCAACCATCGGCATGCCCGCGGCTGCTGATGATTTCCATTATCAACCACCTAGATGTTCCGATCGCTTCTGATTGCTGCATCTAAGGAGTTAATCGACCGGATCGGAGCCCAGTTCCTGTGACAAACAGCTGACACCCGCGGCCATGGTAACCATTAGGGGTGCCGACAGGCTAGATACCACCTAGATGCAGCGATCGCTGCATCTAAGGGGTTAATCGGTCAGATCGGAGGCTAGCTCTAGTCCTGGCCATTACAGCTGGGTGTCGGCTATAGTATACAGCCGGCACCTGGCGGTGATGGTGCTGGCTCAGCTTCTGAGCCAGCTCCATCACATATGCATTCTCAAGGAGCTGTGATTGGTCAGCCTGCTGTGACTGACCAATCACAGCGATCGTCGACAGGGGACCGCTGTGATTGGTCCACTGCCGTCTTACTGTGCCGATCAACTGTCATAATCAGTTGATGGCATAGTTCTGTCACGTTGTGCTTTGACAGGGTGACAGTTGTTAGCCAGGACCCACCGGTACATCCCGGTGCCTTAAAGCACTGCAATACCGGACGTACCGATGCATCCTGGTGCGCTAAGGGGTTAATAGTTCTTCTAACAACAAGGATGGGTTGTTGGAGGAAGAGAAATTAGGAAAACTGTAGTTACAGTAACTTGAAAATAATTGTTTTATAACATTGTCCTATAAGCTATGCTGTAGAAATTTCTGACCTTCCTGTATCCCCCTTATCAATTTTGTTTTCTGATTTTTGAATTTTCACGACTCCATGGCATTCTTTGTGTTAACTGGTGCCAAGAACAGCATATTTAATATAAGAACACATTATGAATTATAGTTATTGGCAATGCTGATTACTAGTCGGAAACTGGCAGTGGCAGGGCAGAGACAGTAGGTGGGCAGGGTACAAGGGAGAGAGACTAGGTGTCACTGATCTGTGAGGAGGGAAGAAGGCTAAAAGAGTGGAAAGTGGCAGGGGTGGGAGTGGGGCCAGGAGGATATGCATTCTGACAGGGGCTTTGCGGAGGGGCAGGGAGGAGACAGGTGAGCAGGGGCTCTGTGGGAAGCCAAGGGGGAAGTGGTAGGTATGCAGGGGAGCAACATAAAATAAATATCATAGCACTCAAGCTTCTGCTTTTACAGAGTCACTCACGAAGTTGCAGGAGTTCTATCTATTACTATTTTCTCCTGGATGTAAAGCTAAATATAATTTTTTAAGTGTTACAGTTTTTAATTTTTATAGGTTTTTCACTATATAAATAGTATATCTATATATTTATGCATTTAGACTCAGATGTACTTATTTGACCTAAATTTTTATCATTGAATGGTTGAGTTTGTCTATCACATGTGTTCTATGACATATGAATTTGCATATTGTTACTAATCAGTGAAAGGGACCCTATAGACCGTGTTATTTATTTATATGTATATATATATATATATATATATATATATATATATATATATATATATAAAATGTTTCTTTTTTTTATCTCAGGCTCTGTCCTTCGCTTTCTACATTTATAATTGATAACTAAGTGAAGGATGGATTTGAATCCATTCATTTTAAACACAGTCAGTACTCCAATATAAATATGTTTTAACAACAAAATAAGTATTTTAATATCTCTTTGAGAATGTGATTGTGATTTCTGTAAATTTGAAATTGCCCTTATCATTCAGTAAATATTAGACAGAGTGATCATTCATTGATTTTCGTCAGTAAAAATTAGCCATGGGCAAAATGGACTAATACCAAGTCATGCTAAAAATGAGACAATAGTGCTTTAGAAAGTGTTTAGAATACAGGCAAATACTAAATCTTAATGTAATTGAACATAAACAAAATAATAAATCTAATGAATATATAGGATAGCCATCGTTCATTTATTTTTATTTCAAAATTAGGTTATATTAGGTTTACAACAGGACTACAGCATTCTTACCATGCATAAACCATATACATGACTAACAACCGGTAATAAGCAAAGATTTAAGAATGGGGAAGGAGATATTTAAATGATAGCCAGAAGTATCTGGGATGTGAGGTTCATCAGGTAGTAAAATGCATATTATATTATTTATTAATAATTACTTATGTTATTTGTTATCAAAACGTTACAGCTGTAGTGTTATATATTTGGTGAAGAATCAGACATCAGGGACCCACTTTTAGCAGAGTATTGGTTACAAAAGGCTCATAAATGACGTTCGGCAAGAAGTCCGATAGAAATTTGTCCAGCTTTGAAAGGGTCATGGCAAGAATATATTCAATAGCACAGTAAAATCTAATACTTAGAAAAGTCTAAAACTGAAGACCGTCCACTTTTTTCTACTTTTATTGGGATAAAGACTCATGGGGTTGTTATTACCTGTGCAGTAAGGATGCACATACTGGTCGCCGATTCGCCACACACTATATGAAAGAAGGTACCTTTGTAGCCTCATCCTCTACAGCACATAGCCGTGTGTGTTCTGCATTTGATTTAGCAATTATGGCTGGACCACTGTAGCAAGATGTTTCAGGAGATTTCCCAAGTTGTAATTCCTTTTCGAATCTATTTTTTTTATCATTGTGCCGCTCTGTGGATGAAAAAGTTTTGTCAGGGACTTTTCCCTTAATTCACTAAATGAAAAGACTTGGCAAAGGAATTTGGCTGGGTAACATGTTTATACAATACAGATATGCCTTCTACCTTTTTTAATTGTGTAATTGAAGAATATTCTGTGGTACTTCTAGGGGAAGATGAAAGGTGATTATCTGTTCAACTCACAGTAGAAAAAGCCTTTTAACATGGGCCAATGACTGGGCAAACGAGCATTCATACGAACGCTCATTCCTGATCATTGCCTTGTGTTGTTTACACTTGTTCACCGGCTGATCTGCTCGTTTATGCAGCACTAAATATTATCGTTGTCGGCAGCACATCTCCCTGTGTAAACAGGAGACGTGCTGCCGACATAATAGTAGTGCATGGGGACGAACGATCGTAGTAACAATCGCTCATCCCTATACATTAATAATCATAGCTCCCTGTGAAATGAGCAAATCAAGGAGTTGTCTCATTGATTGGCGCTCGTTGTTATGGCCAAAATGTAAAAGGTGTAAAAGGACCAAAATTCCTATGGAACAAGCTAGGTTTGTGAAAGACATGAATAACTGTCACGACCAGTGGGTTGAGCGGAACATCTAGGCTACTCTGCCAGATTGGCGTAGTAGCTGCTAGAAAAACAGAAGCTTGAGGGTATGTTCACATGGCCTATTTTCGCCCGTTTTTCAGGGTGTAAACGGATGAAAAACGGCAGAAAAATCGGAAGCAGAACGCTTAAAAAACATCTGCCCATTGATTTCAATGAGAAAACGGCATTCTGTTCCAACAGAGCGTTTTTCACTGCGTTTTTTACGCGTAAAAAAACGAGTGCGAAAAAGAAGTGCAGGTCACTTCTTGGGACGTTTTTGGAGCCGTTTTTCATTGACTATATCAAAAAAAGCTCCAAAAACGGCCGTAAAAAAGCAGCGGAAAACGCAGCGAAAATCGCGAGTGGCTTAAAAAACGTCTGAAAATCAGGAGCTGTTTTCCCTTGAAAACAGCTCCGCATTTTGAGACGTTTTTGAGTTTGCGTGTGAACATACCCAAACAGTCACTGACAGAAGTAACTGAATGCAGGCTGTAGCAGGTTGTGCCGGATTACTGGAAGCAGACTGTGCCGGATCACTCAGGATACTAGACCTCTGCAGGAAATAGTTAGAAGTACAACATTGCTCGGGCACTGGAACACTGGGCAGACTTCCTGTTTACTGGTGCACGTGATGGGTCTTTAAGAGGAGGTCAGCATGCGTGCACGGACCCTACATGCAGAACCTGCCCTGATCGCATGAAATAGACCTTGCCGGCATCCCGGAGGAGGCAAGCGATGACGAGCACAGTTGAGCTGGCGGCTGCGATCACCAGCACGGAGGGAATGTCGGCGTTCACCGGCTGCAATAGCAAAGGGTCTTTGAAATGTACAGATTATTTTTCTTTTGGAAGGATATGTGGAAACTCTAGAGTTGGGAGAAGGGAAGTGACAACTGTTCTGAGCACTGGTTTGACCTAGAAAAGAAGTTGTCACTCAACCCCTTTCATATCTAGCTGGAGATTTTCTTTCAAAAAGGTCATTATTAACCTAAATCCTGCTTAACTCCTAATCTGCCATGCTCCACTTTGAATATATTGAGCCTTGCATTGAAATATCATTCTTACAGTTTGCTCTCATCCCATATAGCATAGATAAATGCTTGAATCACCTATTATCTTTTTTATTAAAAAAATGTATTTACCTCCTATGGATGTGGCCTAATTTTGGCCTTAAGGACTCAGCTTTTCTTTGGTATTCAGAAAGCGTAATTTTTTTTAATTTTCCATCATCGAAGCTGTATGAAGAATGATTGTATTTTTTATTTCACCATTTTGGGGTGCTTCTAATGTATTGAATAACTTTTAGTGGGGGTTTGAAAAAAAAAAACCAGAAATTCCGTTTTTGGGGATTTATTTTTACGGCGTTCACTGTGCAGTATAAATATGTTAACTTTTATTTTGTGCAATGCTACATTTACAGCGATACCAAGTTTATATAGTTTATTTTATGTTTTACTACTTTTGCACAGTAAAAACAATATTTTTTTTCAAAAAATTATTTTTTTTGTGAAGCTGCATTCCAAGAGCCATACCATTCTTTATTTCTACATCAGCGGAACTTAATGAGGTAAAAGTAAATTTTGCATTTAATTTGGAAATCAAGGTCCCAGAGTCTGGAGGAAGAGTGGAGAGGCATCAAGCCAGGTTGCCTGCGGTCCAGTGTGAAGTTTCCACAGTCAGTGATGGTTTTGGGGCCGTGTCATCTGCTGGTGTTGGTCCACTGTGTTATATCAAGTCCCGAGTCAGTGCAGCGTCTAGCAGGAAATTTTCGAGCACTTCATACTTCCCTCTGCTGACAAGCTTTATGGAGATGCTGATTTCATTTTCCAGCAGGACGTGGCACCTGCCCACACTGCCAAAAGTACCAATACCTGGTTTAATAACCACAGTATCACTGCGCTTGATTGGCCAGCAAACTCGCCTGACCTAAACCCCATAGAGAATGTATAGGGTATTGTTAAGAGGAAGATGAGAGACACCAGACCCAACAATGCAGACGAGCTGAAGGCCGCTATCAAAGCAACCTGGGCTTCCATAACACCTCAGCAGTGCCACAGGCTGATCGCCTCCATGCCACGCCACATTGATAACACCTCAGCAGTGCCACAGGCTGATCGCCTCCATGCCACACCACATTGATAGCACCTCAGCAGTGCCACAGGCTGATCACCTCCATGCCACGCCACATTGATAACACCTCAGCAGGGCCACAGGCTGATCGCCTCCATGCCACGCCGCATTGATAACACCTCAGCTGTGCCACAGGCTGATCGCCCCACTGCCACGCCGCATTGATAACACCTCAGCAGTGCCACAGGCTGATCGCCTCCATGCCACGCCGCATTGATAGCACCTCAGCAGTGCCACAGGCTGATCGCCCCACTGCCACGCCGCATTGATGCAGTAATTCATGCAAAAGGAGCCCCAACCAAGTATTGAGGGCAGCTGCTGTACATACTTTTCAGTAGACCAACATTTCAGTATTAAAAAATAAATTTTGACACTGGGTTTATATAATAATCTAATTTTCTGAGAGACTACATTTTGGGTTTTCATTAACTGTTACCATAATCATCAACATTAACAGGTTCCTGACCGCTGGCCATAAATATACGGCCAGCGGTCAGGGTCTCTAAAGTCCGCCGTATAGACTATTTACGGCGGCACTTCAGAGACTGTGCACGCGCGATCGCGTGCACACAGCTCTGTGCCCTGGCTGTTGCTAACAGCCATGGGCACTGGGCAGAATGTCAGGGGTCAATCTTTTGGCCCCTGAACATGTGATCGCTGTGACAACCAATCACAGCGATCACATGCATTTCTGCATAGAAAACAGTGTGCACGCGATCGCGTGCACACAGCCCTGTGCCCACGCTGTTACCAACAGCTCTGGGCACTGGGCAGAGTATCAGGGACCAATCTGATGGTCCCTGAACATGAAGTCGCTGTGAAAACCTATCACAGCGACCACATTTGTTTTATTTTGACTTTTCTGGCAGTAAATCTCCTGCCTCTTTTCTTCTCCTCAAACATTGTTTCAGTTTGAGGAGAAGAAGAGACTCGGGAGAATTGCTGCCAGAAGATTACAGTTACAGTTACACAAAAAATACAGTTACACTCTAAAACATTCTCTGTATAGATAGATTTCTATCTATCTATACAATCTATCTATCTTTTTTTCTATATATCTACCTTTCTATCTTTTATTCTATTAGAATAGGCAGGTAGGGAGTATATAATTATATATATATCCACATATATATAATATATATAGCAATAGCGGTTTATTTTTTTGTTAGCGGTAGTGTAGATATATATAGCAGTTAGTTTGTGTGTTTTATATAAAAAAAAAATAAAAAAAATTTGTTTAGTTAGTGTTAGTTACGTTATGGCGAGGAAGTTGTTTAGCGCCGAGGAGGCATACGCCATGCTATGGTCTGAGTCGGAGACCGCATCAGAGATGGCGTCCGAGATGGAACCTGTTTTAGGTAGTGACGATGACAGCGTCACTTCAGGTTCATCTTCAGGGGACGTTGTCCCTGATGCAGTTGAAACTGCAGAACTTGAAAGCGCAGGGCCAAGTAGCGCTGTAGCACGGGACAGCCTGGTCCCTTCAGTCCAGGCTCTTGTATGGGCACCTGCCCCATCTTTTGGGCCTAGAATCCACGGATTTACTGCCACTCCTGGCATAACCGTGGACAATACAAATTTTGTCCAAATGGATTACTTCCATTTATTTATAACGGACGACATCCTAAATCAGATTGTCCACGAAACAAATTTATATGCCACTCAATATATAAGGCAGAAACCTTCATCCACCCATGCCAGAGATTGGACGCCCACCAATTTGCTGGAATTAAAAAAAAATTTGGGGCTCATCCTAAATATGGGTATTGTCAAAAAGCCCTCCATTAGGTCTTACTGGTCAACAAGACCCGCCCAAGCCACCCCAGTATATTCTGCAGTAATGCCCAGGTCTCGTTATGAGACAATAATGAGGTTCCTCCACTTCAATGACAACGCACAGGCCCCCCCAAGTACCGATGCAAACCGGGATCGGTTGTTCAAAATAAGACCGCTAATAAATTCCCTGAATAATTTATTTCTGCAACTCTACACCCCTGAGCAGAATGTAAGTGTGGACGAATCCCTCCTCAACTTTCATGGCAGACTTAGCTTTCGCCAATATCTACCTTCAAAAAGGGCAAGATATGGCGTTAAGCTCTACAAATTGTGTGAAAGCGGGTCAGGATATACCACCGCCTTCAGAATTTATGAAGGGCGGGACCGCACAATAAATGTTCCTGGATGCCCCCCAGATCTTTCCACCAGCAGTAAGATCGTGTGGGAGATAATGCAGCCTCTGCTTCACAAGGGGTACCACCTGTACTGTGATAATTTTTATTCCAGTGTGCCCCTGTTTAGGAATTTGCATGCTGCAAGGACTGGGGCATGTGGTACCATGCGCAAAAACAGAATTGGTTTTCCACAGCAATTAGTGGGGAAGCGCATGGTAAAGGGGGACTCCTGTTGTAATGGCAGGAAGGAGGTGAAGGGGAAGTGAGCCCTAATCTACCCACCGCCCTGTCCCTGCCTACTTGCAACGACCCGCCCTAGGCGACGAGGTACAACTGGGCGGCGGTCCCTACGCTGGCTAAGTGCACGGGAAGACAAACAGGGAACACGCAAGGGAAGGGGCAGTAGCCACGGAACGCCACGAGGAAACGGGGCGGCGAACGAACAGTCAGGACCAGGACGAAGTGAGTACACCCGAGCGGGCACGGAGACAGAAGCAAGCCAGGGGCAAAGCAAAGCAGGTCGAGCAGAACTGCAGCAAGGCAGAAGCACGGCAGAAGCAGGCTGGAGCAAGCAGCAGTGGGGCCAGGAATCCAAAAGAATTACAAGCACTGAGGGAGAGCACAGGGCAGGTAATAAAGGGCAGGGGGCGGAGCTAACTCCGACAGACCAGGCCGCGATAGGCTCTCCCACTCCTGAGCCTGCCACCCTGGTTGGTGGGAGATGGTGTCAGTCGAACAGGTCTGGCCTCAGGTGTGGATTGATTAATCCCAGGAGTATAGCTAGATGAAGTACCTGGCAGATCCCTAACACCTGTGCTTATGCATCTGAAGAATTGCTGGCGGTCAAGTTCAGGGATCGCAAAGATGTGTATGTGCTAAGCACGATTCATACCGCAGGAACAGTGGCAGTGAGGGAAAGGGGGGCAACATCGGACAAGCACAAACCAGTGAGCGTGTCCGAATATAACAAGTACATGGGGGGGTGGATTTAAGCGACCAGGTTTTACAGCCTTATTTAGTAAAACGCAAAACTAAAACCTGGTACAAAAAGGTGGCCATTTATTTGTTACAGGTGGCCATCCACAACTCATTTGTGCTCTACAAAAAAAACAGAGGCAGAGACACATACCTGGATTTCCAGGAAAAAATTATTGAAGGCCTCATTTTTGATGTTCAGGACACCCGAGAATGCCCCCAGTCTGAGGATGTCATGCGACTGACTGAAAGACACTTCATCAGTCGGATTCCCCCAACACCAACCAGAAGCAACCCTCAGAAAAAGTGCCGCGTCTGCAGAAAAGACGGGCACCGCAAAGATTCCCGATATTTCTGTCCCTCATGTCCCTCACAACCAGGCCTGTGCATTGAGCCATGTTTTAAAAAATACCACACTGTTCTGAATTATTAGATTTTAGTTAATTCGTTGAAAATATATTTGCCCTACATTACGTTTTTATTTTTCCCCTGATTTTACTCCAAGGGTGAGGGAGGGAATGGGTGGGTGGGGGGTGGATGTCATGTTTGCATATTCTCTAAAGTTCATCTGCTGGAGAGCTCCATTTGCATAAACCTGCAATTTCTTATTTTAGAAAACCCAAAAAAATAAATTCCCATTATACCCCTAGATGAATATTTTGGGATTTCTGCTTCAAGAGCAGATATTTTGGAAGTGTTATAGAAACTCTGTTGAGTTTTGTAAAACCAGCTTTGAAAAAAAGCGATTTGTGAAATAAGCTTCTTCTATCGTCCGCCCTCCTACATCTCTATGTGATAAATAAGGCCACATATTTGGTATCCCCATGCACGGGAGAAGTGGCAGAATGTGAACGGAGATTAATTTTGACCGTGGTCTAAGCCGTGTGTGAAAAATGCTGGTATAAACTGACGCATTTGCTAAAAAATTGCTAATTTTATTTTGATCCATCTTATTCAAGAAACTTTCAGAAGAAAACTGGACTTGCTAAAAATATGATAAACCCCTTGAAGGAAACCTTGTGGGGTCTACTTGTGTGAATGAAGTAATTTATGGGGTGTTTCTAATGTTTCAGCAGCATTACGCCCACCAGAAAACAGTATGCGGCTATAAAATCAAATGCTAAATTCCTGGACCGAAAAGTCCGAAAAGCCTCCTTTTATGCCAAGCCCTGGCACATGCCCGCACAGTGAATAAGGCACACATATTTGGTATCCCCATGCACGGGAGAAGTGAAAGAATGTGAAAGGAGATGAATTTTGTCCGTGGTCTATGCCGTATGTGAAAAATACTAGCCTAAACTGATGCATTTGCTAAAAAATAGCTGATTTTTTTTTGTTCCATCTTATTCAAGAAACTTTCAGAAGAAAACTGGACTTGCTAAAAATATGATAAACCCCTTGAAGGAAACCTTGTGGGGTCTACTTGTGCGAATGAAGTCATTTATGGGGTGATTCTAATGTTTCAGCAGCATTACACCCCCCAGATTACAGTATGCTGCTATAAAATCAAATGCAAAATTCCTGGACCGAAAAGGCCGAAAAGCCTCCTTTTATGCCAAGCCCTGGCACATGCCCGCACAGTGAATAAGGCACACATATTTGGTATCCCCATGCACGGGAGAAGTGGAAGAATGTGAAAGGAGATGAATTTTGTCCGTGGTCTATACCGTGTGTGAAAAATACTAGCCTAAACTGACGCATTTGCTAAAAAATAGCTGATTTTTTTTTGTTCCATCTTATTCAAGAAACTTTCAGAAGAAAACTGGACTGTCTAAAAATATGATAAACCCCTTGAAGGAAACCTTGTGGGGTCTACTTGTGCGAATGAAGTCATTTATGGGGTGATTCTAATGTTTCAGCAGCATTACGCCCCCCAGAAAACAGTATGCTGCTATAAAATCAAATTCAAAATTCCTGGACCGAAAAGGCCGAAAAGCCTCCTTTTATGCCAAGCCCTGGCACATGCCCGCACAGTGAATAAGGCACACATATTTGGTATCCCCATGCACGGGAGAAGTGGAAGAATGTGAAAGGAGATGAATTTTGTCCGTGGTCTATACCGTGTGTGAAAAATACTAGCCTAAACTGACGCATTTGCTAAAAAATAGCTGATTTTTTTTTGTTCCATCTTATTCAAGAAACTTTCAGAAGAAAACTGGACTGTCTAAAAATATGATAAACCCCTTGAAGGAAACCTTGTGGGGTCTACTTGTGCGAATGAAGTCATTTATGGGGTGATTCTAATGTTTCAGCAGCATTACGCCCCCCAGAAAACAGTATGCTGCTATAAAATCAAATGCAAAATTCCTGGACCGAAAAGGCCGAAAAGCCTCCTTTTATGCCAAGCCCTGGCACATGCCCGCACAGTGAATAAGGCACACATATTTGGTATCCCCATGCACGGGAGAAGTGGAAGAATGTGAAAGGAGATGAATTTTGTCCGTGGTCTATACCGTGTGTGAAAAATACTAGCCTAAACTGACGCATTTGCTAAAAAATAGCTGATTTTTTTTTGTTCCATCTTATTCAAGAAACTTTCAGAAGAAAACTGGACTTGCTAAAAATATGATAAACCCCTTGAAGGAAACCTTGTGGGGTCTACTTGTGCGAATGAAGTCATTTATGGGGTGTTTCTAATCTTTCAGCAGCATTAGGCCCCCCAGAAAACAGTATGCTGCTATAAAATCAAATTCAAAATTCCTGGACCGAAAAGGCCGAAAAGCCTCCTTTTATGCCAAGCCCTGGCACATGCCCGCACAGTGAATAAGGCACACATATTTGGTATCCCCATGCACGGGAGAAGTGGAAGAATGTGAAAGGAGATGAATTTTGTCCGTGGTCTATACCGTGTGTGAAAAATACTAGCCTAAACTGACGCATTTGCTAAAAAATAGCTGATTTTTTTTTGTTCCATCTTATTCAAGAAACTTTCAGAAGAAAACTGGACTTGCTAAAAATATGATAAACCCCTTGAAGGAAACCTTGTGGGGTCTACTTGTGCGAATGAAGTCATTTATGGGGGGATTCTAATGTTTCAGCAGCATTACACCCTCCAGAAAACAGTACACTGCTATAAAATCAAATGCAGAATTCCTGGACCAAAAAGCCTCCTTTTATGCCAAGCCCTGGCACATGCCCGCACAGTGAATAAGGCACACATATTTGGTATCCCCATGCACGGGAGAAGTGGAAGAATGTGAAAGGAGATTAATTTTGTCCGTGGTCCATACCGTGTGTGAAAAATGCTAGCCTAAACTGGCGCAATTGCTAAATTCTTGCATTTTTTTCCAATTTTGCCCACTTTAGAGAAAAAAATAAAAATGATGTATACTGACAAATGCCACTAAAACAAAGCCCTATCTGTCCTTTAAAAAGAGTGTAAAATTCAAAGATGAACTTTATTCACCTGCTGAGTTATAGTCATCTAAAGAAGCGCATAGCAAAATTGTGAAATTTGCTCTGGTCATTTAGCTGTAAAACAGCCTAGTCCTTAACCGGTTAAAAGAAAAAAATGCTGGAAATAGATCACTGTGTGGAATGAATCTATATAATATAGGAGTTTCACTTTTTGAATTGAATTATTGAAATAAATTAACTTTTTGATGATATTTTAATTCATTGAGAAGGACTAATATATATATATATATATATATATATATATATATATATATATATATATATATATATATAACACTGAAAAATCTGTGTAAGGGAAAACGTTTTATTTTTTTTACCATTATTTTTTGTTCCACTAGGGAACATAACCCTGTGATCATGTATTGTGCCTGTTAGTGTTACATTATTAGGTCTTGTCTAAGTGGCATTTGTCCCGTTTTTTTCAAGGGATGAATTGATAAAAAAGATTAAATATTATTTAACTGTTGGTTTAGTTGGCTTCAGTTTTATATAGGAATTGTATATTGCATAGAGTGATACCCCATGGTGGTTCCCATAGTATATTAGTCTCTCTTTTTGTGTATATCCTAGGTATCTATGGACTGATCAGTTGAGTGTAACTGACCATGTTATCCCTTATATCTATGCAGGTCATGTCTGTATGTTGTATCAAATATTTAGCAATGTAAGTGTTATTTCATTTATTGATCTGATTTCCTGTTCTGTCCTTATTAGGAACCACCTAGAGAAGTTATACATCATGTCTACCCTACAGCTGATGTTCCAGATCATGTACATTACACAATGGGAGCTGTGATCCTGGCAGTAGGCATAACAGGGACATTGGGTAACTTACTGGTCATCTACGCTTTCTGCAGGTACTACTATACATTTTACTAAATGTTGTAATTGTCTATGGATTTTTAATATGACCCCTAATTAATGGAGAATTAAACGCTTAAGAGTGTAAAGGGAACAAACAACAGTTGGTTTGCCTTAGAACATATTTGTTTAGTGCCTAATAAGACGGTCCCAGGTAGCGGTATTCCATATGGCTGAAAACACGCTCACTTGTAATGGCTATAAGCTGGAGTAGATTTGTTCTACAATCCACGTAAGTTTCTGGAGTAAATTATATTAAACTTGTCGGGCAGTGGAAGAGCCTATCCCCTACCATTAAGCCCCGTCCCGCAAATGCTTTTCTACACCAGAAAACTTCCATAACCGGTGATAAAAGAATAATAAATTTACCCAATTTGCTTGTAATAACTTGTCTAAAATAAAATACTCAGCTCTGCTACATATCACAAACACTGCTGTATCTGTAGTAACCCCTTGCCACCGCAGCCAGTTTTAACATTGCTGACAGAGACACATTTTTTAATTCTGACATATCTCACTTTATGTGGTAATAACTTTGGAATGCATATAGGTTCTGTTCATATAACATTTTTGGCTTACATATAATGTGTACGTCGGGAAAGCGCGTAACGTACATGCTAAGCGTGTCCATAGGGCTCCATAAGCACGATGGAAGCCAAAAGTGTGTCCTTTGGCCTCTATCATGCTGGTATATGTTGGTATACCTTTTCTTTGGAGAATGGAAAAGTGCAGCAAACTACGCTTTTCCATCCCAAGGAATTCTAAACCAAAATAGTATACCGCGCGGTATATGTTTTTTTTTAACATGGGAGCCTTTGGGTAATGTATGCAGTGGTATACATTTAAGGCCCCATTCACTTTGCATTTAGGCCTTCCATTGGAGGTACACATTTGATAAACTTCTGATGAATACCTACAATGAAAGGCCTAAACATATCCCACCGTATGGCATACAGTGGTATACGTCAACTAGTGACTGGCCCTGGGAAAAACCCTGAAGTCACTGTTAGTGATGTCAGGAGCTTTTCCTGGGCTGGAGTCCCCGGAAAGAGCATTAGCTAGCGCTCTGTCCGGGGATACCGGCACTGCTCCTGACAACACTCTGACTATATATATATATGGCGTCAGGAGCTTCCACAGCGCTGAAGTTCCTGGGCAGAGCACAAGTAGATGCTCCGTCCCGGGGCTCCTAGCCTGTAAAATCTCCTGACGTCACTATTTATATATGGACAGTGACGTCAGGAGCTTTCCTAGCGCTGGAGTCCCCGGGCAGCGGCAACGCTCTGGCCAGGGAATCTGGTCCTGGAGAATCCCCTGACATCACTGTCCATATATAAAAAGTGACTTCGGGAGTTTTGCAAAAGCCGGAGTCACCGGCCAGATTGTCGGCACTGCTCTAGCCGGGGATTCCGGCTCTGAAGAACCCCCTGACATGACTGTCCATATATGATGTCAGGAGCTCCCCGCAGTATAGATTTAACATATACCTGTGACGGATGCCATACGGTTTCATCCATCCCCAAAAGGTTCCCATGTTAAAAAATTTATACTGTGTGGTATATGTTTTTTTGTGGGATCCCTCAGGATGGAATAGAGTTGTCTGCTTGCTATTCCACCCTTAAAAAAAAAAAAAGTATACTGACGTATACCAGCCCGACTAATGCCAAAAGCACACTCTTTTGGTCTCAGTCAGGATAAAAGACACTTTTATTGTGTACGTCAGGAGCTTTCCAGAAGTACACTATAGACGTAGGGCAATAAAGTCATGTGTATGGGGCCTTACATCTACGTCATGGGCTTTTCAAAGCCTTTTATAACGTGTATGTTAAATGAATACCATCATAGTCTATGAATCACGTATTTGGTAAACAGATGCCTTATAGTGGCATCCGTTGCCCATTGCCCATAGACTATAATGATATCCGTTTAATGTATACGTCATGAACAGCATCATGAGAGTTCATGATGTAAACGTTTATTTTACACTATTAAACACTATGGTGACAGATACTACTGAAAAGGCATCCGTCACACCCTACGTTTAACATATACATCGGGAGCTTTTAAGTAAAATGTAGGCCAAAAATGTGATATAAACAAAGTCTTACTTATCTGAGGTTGTTTTCTTGTGACACATTGTAATTTATGTTAGTGGTAAATTTTGGTTGATACGTTCATTGTTAATTTGTAAAAAACACCAAAACGTATCAAAAAAATTTGCATTTTTCAACATTTGATTTTCTGTGCCTGTAAGACATATAAATACCACACAAAATAGTTACTAAATAACATTTCCCATATGTCTACTTCATGATTACTTTTTTAACATCCTTTTTTCAGGACGTTAGGAGGCTTATACGTTTTTAGCATTTTTTTTTTACATTTTCAAGAAAGATTCCAAAACCAATAGTTTTTAGGGACCAATTCAGTTCGGAAGTGTCTTTAGGGGGTTTATATGTTGGAAATCCCCTATAAATCACCCCATTTTAAAAACTGCACCCCTTTACGTATTCAAAATAGAATTTTGGAAGTTTCTTACCCTTAAGGCATTTAACAGGAATTAATGGCAATCTATCAGCAATTTTGAGGCTTCAAATCTCTTGACAGAGTGATAAAGGGGAGGGGGAGTGTTATGTAAACATAACTTTTGTCTTGGCCATGCAAGTTGCATGATGGAGAAATAGATGTTTATTTTCCCCTGCGCCGCCGTCACAAGTGCCACTGAGGTGTACACTTGATGTGAAAGTGCTCCTAGCTTCTCCTTGCTGAAGGCTGTCAGCCCCGCCCCTCTGTTCTGAGTGATGGCTCTAGCGGTCTCCTAATTGGCTGCTAGAGCTGTCACTCAGAGCAGAGAGCGGAACTTGCAACAGCCGCGCTGGGGTAATCCAACGCCGGTTTCTCATTCATGCTACTCAAGGCATTTACCTAGGTGTTAAAGAGGATGGCAAGAGCCCTCAAATTTTTTTAGCAAATATGTTGATGAGAAGCCACACCAGGTGTACACCACCAGTAGTTTGATAGTAATTGATAAAGGGAGGGGAAGGTGGAAAAAGTGTGTGGAGGTATGATAATAGTTAATAGATAAACACTTTATTCGTTTTTATATTTTTGTGTAAGTTAAAAATGAACAACAGCATATTAAATTATCGCAGAGACCCCTGTAGATCTGCAATGAAGGGAATGAGTGTACCCTATATATTATTGTGTGCCCAACCTTGCCAAACTGTAAACACATATGAATAATGGCCTGACCCCTGACTATGTAAAAAGAGTCAGGACAACTGGAGATGATAATGTTATTGGGCCAATTTCCCTACCCTCTAGTTGTATACCCGTGCACTGCAGGTCAAATCTTAACCAGCACTGCTATTCCTCCTGCTTGTGTACCGAACGGGGGAAGTGCAGCAGCGGCCAAACAGCAAGCTGGAAGAGGTCTGCATTGTAAACTGCCCAAAAATCCCTCTGATCGGTACCAGGGTATTGTTAACTAGCACTGTGATTCCTCCGCTCATGTGTAGAGTGGGGGAAAAATGACAGCGGCCGAGCAACAGACTGAAGGAGGACTGTAGTGTGGGCTGTCAGAAGGCGCTCTGGTAATGCCAGAGCATTGGAATTCAACTGACAGTCAGCACTATTGCTCCACCGCTCACCGACTGAATGTGAGAAGCGTGGCAATGGCTGCAGAGCAAGCCAAGTGAGAGCAATTGTATTTTGTTACAATGGCGCCTGTCAAGGGGTGGGATATATTAGGTGGCAAGTGAACAGTCAGTTCTTGAAGTTGATGTGTTGGAAACTGGAAACATGGGCAAGAGTAAGAATCTGATTGACTAGGGCCAAATTTGGATAACTAGACAACTTGGTCAGAGCACCTCCTAAACGGCAGGTCTTGTGGGGTGTTTCCGGTGGTCCAAGGAGGAACAATTGGTGGATCGGTGACAGCGTCATAATTGCCTAAGACTCATTGATGTGCTTGGGGAGCAGGGGTAGATCCAGAATTGAAATCTGAGGGGCAGAAAAACAGCAACACGCAAGTGGAACATAGCAACACTTAATCACACTGTCGAGAACAGGCATCGCTTATTCAGTCAGGGACAACAGTACACTACCACTATATAAGCACCAATATAACAAATAATAAATCCATACAGTGACCGTATAGTGGTGAGATACCAGTTCTATATTGACGGTCTGCAGAATTTTATCATACTGTAGACCATAAAAGAGAAGACAGCACTGAGCAGACGCAGTTATAAGCAAAATACATGACAATTAAGTAGGACCTTTTAGTTCTCCGGACATGGCTGTCTTAGTAAATACTTGTTTTCCCCATGAATTAATTCAGGAACACCTGCTCTTAGAACTGCTGTACTCCTGTTGTTTTTTTCCCTGCAAATGTATGAATAAATTGACACCTGGCTGTTACCATTCCTCATGTCAGAGGTCTATGACCCTAAACACTCGGACACTGTCTAATCATGGCTGACAGAATCAGATAGTGTAGGGACATATCCAATTGATAGTGGGAAGGGTAACACGCTGTAAATTAGGCAAGGGCTAAGCAGAGAATTTTTTGTAGTACTACTGGTTGATTTTAGAGTGACAGCTGCAGCCAACAAGATTGCATGAAACTCATTTTATTGCTTTGTACTACAGCTGTAGCTCTAAAGGTAAAATGTATTAGTTGAATTACAAAATGTCCTTATGTAGGCCAGGCTTTATTCATACTTTTCCAGTAGGAGTAACAGAGGAATGTCACAAGACAGTCTTTAGTGAAGATACTCCATCATTGTTATCTCATGGCGAATACAAGGGTTTTCTATAACAGAAATGTCAGGAGAGCAAACAGGTACTCACAGGTGATGCCTTATCTGAATGTAGACATTCTCTATCCTTTTCTACTCCATCCAGCCAAGATCTTTAGGACGACTTCTCCTGCCAACTGCAAAGCTTTCTGCCCAGCAAGTTTGACCCCTTGCTTCTGCAATCATCCCCAGTATCTATAGAAATACAAATAAATTCAGACCCCAAATCAGACCACTAAATAAATTCAGACCCCATCCAGATCCCTAAATAAATTCAGACCTCTTCCAGACCCCTAAATAAATCAGACCCCAGACCCGAGCTCAAAATGAATTCAGACCCCAGACCAGAGCCCAAAATGAATTCAGACCCCAGACCAGAACCCAAAATGAGTTCAAATCCCAAACCAAACCCCTATATAATTTCAGACTCCAGACTAGAACATAAATCTAATTTAGACCTCAGACCAAACCCGTTAATTAATTCAGGCCACAGACTAGAGCCCAAATTAAATATTCCCTAATGGCAGTGGCCTCTTTCAGCAGGATAATACTCCCTGCCACACTACAAATATTGTTTAGGAATGTTTTGAGGAACATGACAACAAGTTCAAGGTATTGACTTGGCCACCGAATTCCCGAGATCTCAATCCAATTTAGCAACTGTCGAATGTGATGGAAAAGCAAGTCCAATCCATTGAGACTTCACCTTGCAACTTACAGGACATAAACGAATCTGCTGCTAATGTCTTGGTGCCAAATACCACAGGACACCTTTAGAGGCAGAGGCGGACATACCATTTGTGCAACCTGTGCAGCTGCACAGGGGCCGAGAATGTGGAAGGAGCACTTCAACCCTAAAAGCAACTTTTTTACTATCTATTGAATTGCATGTAAGGGACTGAGCAAATGACTATGGCTCACAATTATTGGTGGATTGTAAAAAAAAAACATACAAGGGTGGGATGTTCTTTGATGAGCCATTGGAGGGTAAGCGGCCCATATTCTGTTCTTGCAGGGGCCCTCTGCTGTCTATGTCCACCCCTGTCCAGAGCTCTTGTGGAGTTCATGCTTCGGTTCAGTGCTGTTTTGGTCGCACAAGGAGGACCTGCACAATATTTGGCATGTGGTTTTAATATTATGTCTGAGCGGTGTCTTATAACTATACATTATCTTGAAATAACAAAACTGCACTGTAGAAGTTCATGTAAAATACTTTAAACCAAGCTTACAGTTTTCTGTGAAAGTAATCTTCATATTTGGTAGTGAATCTTAATCTTATCAGAAAATGCTGCAAATCCTAAAGCTCATCCTGAAACTCAATTAATAAGGTCAGTGTTAATTTCCTCCTGGAGATAGAAGAAAGCTTACTGCAGGGCAATAGCTGAGCTCATGCGGCCAAGATGAGGACACTAGTATGGATTACAATCAACAGATGTAACTTCACTCGGCAGCCAGTGTATACTAGTGATCATAGATTTGAAAGGGTGATTTTTTTCCTTTTACAGAAGTCGGAGTCTTCGATCACCAGCCAACACGTTCATCATCAACCTCGCCATCAGTGATTTCTGCATGTCCATCACTCAGGCACCAGTGTTTTTTGCGGCAAGTTTACATAAAAGATGGATCTTTGGAGAGAAAGGTGATGGGAAAACTGGGACTGTACTTTGTTAACAAAATGTTGTTACGTTAACTCTTAACACAATTTAACCCATTATGGCCTATTCCATATGCATTCGGCTTTCCGTTGTTCTGCTCCGTCAGATAAGCAGAACAATGACAATACCGGAAACACCAGTTCCGTTGAACGACTGAGACAACTGGCACCTGTCGGAATCCATTAATGTTAATGGGTTCCGTCAGGGTGTCCATAGTTTTACGGAAACAATAGCGCAGCATGTTGCGCTATTGTTTCTGGTATTTTCGCCCAAATTTGTGATGCAAGCCCTAAAGGAGCCTCCGACGCATATGTGAACAGGCCCTTGATGACAACCTATTTTGGCCCTTAATGACAATTCAATTTTTCAGCATCGGATTCAAAGAGTCACTTCCGTCAAGATAGCTGTATAAGGGCTTATTTGTGGCATGAGTTGTATTTTTTAATGGCACCATTTTTAGTTGTTTACATACTTTAATGATTAACTTTTATGAAGTTTTCTTTAGGGGGAATGGAAAAAAGCTGCAGTTACGCCATTTTTTTTTTTTGTTTTAAATTTACGTTGTACACTTTTATTCTATGGGTCGATATGATTACAGCGATACCAAATATGTATAGTATGTTTTTATGTTTTACTACTATTTTTCATCAGTGGATACAGAGACCCTATTAAAGGGGTTGGCCAGGAATAAATGTTATTTCTATTTTAACCTAAGGTGACATGTACAATTAACTTTCTAATATAATGTATTTTTATTTTTGGAACGGCTACTTACTTCTAATTAAACTTTTCATTTCCTGTGACGATCCGTGTCTTTACTCAGCCAGCCTTTCCAGCTAAGAGGCACGGCGCGTCATCAACTACGTTTAGTCAGTTGGCCGGGCGGATGTTTCATGAGCTCTGGTCTCACTGCCTGTAAACATAGTTGATGACGCACCATGTCTCTTCTGAATAAATAGCCCAAATTTTTTCCACTAAAATATAAAACGTAGAAATGTTTAACTTTTACATGGAATAAAGGAGAAAAATATTTTTTCCGATTACGGCAATACCCCATACATGGTAATAAACTGCTGTTTGGACCCATGGAGGGCTTTGAAGGGAAGGAGCGCGATTTGGCTTTTGGAGCTCAAATTTAGCTGGAATGGTTTTCGGTGGCATTTCGCATTTACAAAGCCCCTGCGGTACCAAAACAGTGGAAACCCCCCCCCCCACAATGACCCTTTTGACAAACTACACCCTTTAAGGAACCTATCTAGGGGCATAGTGAGCATTTAGACCCCACAGGTCTTGTGCAGAATTTATTAGAATTAGGCCATGAAAATGAATATCAAATTTTTTTCCACTAAAATGTAGAATTTTTTCATTTTCACAAGGGATAAAGGAGAAAAGGCACCCCAACATTTTTAAATCAATTTCTCCCGAGTACGGCAATACCCCACGTGTGGTCATAAATGATTATTAGAAATTTATTAACCCTTTCTGGACTGATCCATTTTTTGCTTTTTCATTTTAGTTTTTTACTCCTGCCTTCCATGAGCCATAACTTTTTACTTTTCTGTCAATAGAGCAGTGTGAGGGCTTATTTTTTTGCAAGAGGAGTTTCAGTTTCTATCAACACCCTTTGAAGTACTATATAATGTACTGTTAAACTGAAAAAAAATACTTTGGGGCTGAAATTGGAAAAAAAATATTCCTCCATTGTTTTTTGTTTTTTGATCGCTGCACTACACTACACTACCTATGTAGTGTAATGTATTATAACTGTCATTTTGACACTGACAGTCCCCCTGACAGGAAGCCTATCAGGACCAGCCGGAGGCTGGTCCTCATAGACTTCCGTACATGGCAGACCTGGAGGCCATTGTCTGGCCTCCGGTTGTCACGACAACCATCGGCAACTTCCATGATCGCATTGTGCGGACTGCCGATCTGCTACAAACGCATTAAATGCGGCAATCGATCGCCGCATTTACGGGGTTAATTGCTGAAATCAGCAGCGATGGACCGCTGGCCGGCAACAGTGAAGTGCCAGCTGTCAGAGACAGCTGATCTCCCGATTCCCCTGCACGTTATGCACCCGGAACGACTCAGTGACTTCCTGTCAGTCTGAAGCCTATGAGCCTCCGGCTGGTCCTCATAGGCTTCCATTGTCTAGCCTCCGGTTGCCATGCCAACCATCGGAAACCCCTGTGATCGCATAGTGGAGGCTGCCGATCTGCTACAAACTCCATAAATGCAGTGATCGCAATAGATCGCCACATTTAAGGTGTTAATTTCTGAAATCGGCGGCAATGGACCACTGGCCGGCAAGAATGGAGTGTCTGCTGTCGGGCTTGTCTAGTTTAGAAATTTAATTTTAATAGACTATATTAGGTAACTCTGAATTAACAGGGGGGGATCCACTGACCGATCCTCATCCCTTGGCCAGATTGGAGAGCATTTATAAAGATCATCTCTCACTGTGGAGAACATGTCCTATCCTGCATTACACAGAAAGCCCATTGATTTAGGCACTCTGTATTGCTTGTGGCACTGCAGGGAAATTGATCACTTACTGCCAGGTTTCCTCTTAGATAACAGCTTATTGCTGGGGGCCCCAGCGGTGGGACACTTTGTGATGAGCTTTTTGTCAACGGACCCTTGTAACAAGTAGAGATTGTCCAAAAGGACAATAAGTCTGAAAATTCTTGGAAAGGCTATCTTCACATTGCCGTTAGGGTCTGTCAGATTTCCATTTTTTGGCAGTCAAAATAGTATAGTCTGTTGCACTATTCTTTCTTTGAAAAAAAAAAGTGGAATCCTTGAGGATTGTTACATAAAGGTTACATCACAGCTGTCATGGTTCCAGTAATAATGGAGCCATGAAACCAGTGTGAACAGTGCCTGCGGGTGTTGTGTATCTAGATCTTTCAAAAACATTTGATACTATAACACATAAAAGGCTAATGCAAGTAATGAGAATGCTGCAACTGGGCTACTTGTGTGTACATGGATTAGGGACAGAAGGCAGACGGTTAAACGTGTTGTCCGGTTTCAGCAAATTACTGTTATTTTATGTATAATCAAAAATGTATCAAAATTTCCAATATACTTAGGGTATGTTCACACGGCAGCGTTCCGTAACGGCTGAAATTACGGTGCTGTTTTCAGGAGAAAACAGCACCGTAATTTCAGCGGTAATGGCATGTTGAGGCGTTATTTTGCTGCGTGCATTACGGACGTAAATGGAGATGTTTTTCCATGGAGTCAATGGAAAACGGCTCCATTTACATCTGAAGAAGTGACAGGCACCTCTTTGACGCGGGCGTCTTTTTTACGCCCCGCCTTTTGACAGCAGGGCATAAAAAAAATGACCGTCTGCACAGAACATCGTAAGACCCATTCTAATGAATGGGCAGATGTTTGCCGACGCTTTGGAGCCGCTATTTCGGACGTAATTCGGGGCAAAAATGCTCGAATTACGTCCGTAAATAGTGTGTGAACATACCCTTAGGCCTCATGCACACGACCGTAGCTCTGTGCAAGGTCCGTGATTACGGCGCGGACGGCCCGAGAAGTCTCACACGCGGGCTGTCCGCAATCACAGACCATGCACACACACGAGTGCATTGAGTTTCATGAGCCCGGACTGCAATTGGGGCCCGTAAAATTACATGTCCTATTTTTTGGGCGCTCCAGGAAATGCACGGTCTTGTGAATTGGCCCATAGGAATCGGATATAATGTGCCCTATTGCAATCGCAGCTCCTCATTGTGGCTAGTATGCAGATGCAAATGCAGGGTCGTGTGCTTAGGGCCTTAATGTATCAATTCCTCATGGTTTTCAAGATCTCTGCTTGTTGTTACTCAGTAGGAACATTCATTATTTACTTCCAGTGGATAAAATTCTGTCAATGGTCATGTGATGGACACACAGGTGCTGGGATTGTTACAGTTGCAGTATGTGTATCAGAGCTTTGTCTTCTAATGATCAAAGGTCCTGTGTGTCCATTATATGACCATGGACAGAATTGCTTAATGTGGACTACCCCTTTAATGGATTATATTCAGACTGGAGAACGGTAACTAGAGGGTCAGTGTTGGGACCCGTAGTGTTTATTTGTTACTGTATAATCAGTGAGACTACGAAACTCACTGCCCCAAGACTTTGTGATGGCTACAGTGGCGTAACTGCCACTGTAGCAGCCATAGCGGCTGCTACGGGGCCCGTGGCATGAGGGGGTGGCTGCTAAGGTGCCCCTGGCATGAGGGGGCCCGTACCGCCAGCCTGCACAGCCCCCCACCCCATACCCAGAGACTCTGCTAGCAGACGCTATGGCTGCTACAGCGGTAGTGACGCCATATTCAATAGTGTCTACGTTCTTCAGACACAGGTACTATTGAGCACTATGACAGAACAGGGAGGTATCTCCGTGCTCTGCCATAGGCTACTGTAGTGGCGTAGCTATAGGGGTCGCAACGATTTCAGCTGCGACCGGGCGCCTAAGCCTGGGGGGCCCACAAATTGTTATTATTTTTCTATTAGGGACATATGGGGGCATTATACTGGGTAGGGAAGGGGTCGTGATATGGTGGCAGCTACAGGAGCATTTTACTATATGGGGGCATTATACTGTGGGGTCATTATACTGTGGGGACAGCTATGGGGGGGGGCATTATACTGTGGGGGCAGCTATGGGAGCATTATACTGTGGGGGCAGCTATGGGGGACATTTTGCTGTGTGGGGGCAGCTATGGGGGTATTATACTGTGTGGTGGCAGCTATGGGGGCATTATACTGTGTGGTGGCAGCTATGGGAGCATTATACTGTGGGGGCAGCTATGGGGGACATTTTTCTGTGTGGGGCAGCTATGGGGGTATTATACTGTGTGGTGGCAGCTATGGGGGCATTATACTGTGTGGTGGCAGCTATGGGGGCATTATACTGTGGGGGCAGCTATGGGGGACATTTTGCTGTGTGGGGGCAGCTATGGGGGCATTTTACTGTGTGGGGGCAGCTATGGGGGCATTATACTGTGGGGGCAGCTATGGGGGACATTTTGCTGTGTGGGGGCAGCTATGGGGGTATTATACTGTGTGGTGGCAGCTATGGGGGCATTATACTGTGTGGTGGCAGCTAAGGGGGCATTATACTGTGGGGGCAGCTATGGGGGACATTTTGCTGTGTGGGGGCAGCTATGGGGGCATTTTACTGTGTGGGGGCAGCTATGGGGGCATTATACTGTGGGGGCAGCTATGGGGGACATTTTGCTGTGTGGGGGCAGCTATGGGGGCATTTTACTGTGTGGTGGCAGCTAAGGGGGCATTATACTGTGGGGGCAGCTATGGGGGACATTTTGCTGTGTGGGGGCAGCTATGGGGGTATTATACTGTGTGGTGGCAGCTATGGGGGCATTATACTGTGGGGGCAGCTATGAGCGTGAATTATACTGTGGGGACAGCTATGGGTGGCATAATACTGTGGGGACAGCTATGGGGGGCATTATACTGTGTGGGGGCAGCTATAGGAGCATTATACAGTGTGGGGCATTATACTGTTGGGCCTGCTATGGGGGCAATATACTGTGTGGGACAGCTATGCAGAGCATTATACTGTGGGGTAGTTGTGGGGAGCATTATACTGTGGTGGTCAGCTATGGGTGGCATTATATGTATGGGGCAGCTATGGGGCATTATGCTGCATGGGGGAATTTTGGCATTGTACTGCATGGGGACATCTATGTGGGCATTATACTTTATGGGGGCATCTGTGTGGCCATTATACTGTATGGGGCATCTGTGTGGGCATTAAACTATATGGGGCCACTGTGTAGGCATTATAATGTAAGGGGGCATCTATGGGTCAGTATACTGTGTGGGGGGCACTATTGGAGCATGACACTGTGTGGGGTGAACCAGGTGCATATGGGCGGGGATTCGGTGGGATTAGAGGCGTGGTTTAAAAGAAAAAATGTCTACAGGGGGCGCTGTATAGAACTCTACAGGGGGGGTCTATACAGTACTGTCTACAGGGGGGCTATATAGTACTGTCTACAGGGGGGCTTTATAGAAATATCTATAGGAGGGGCTGTATAGCATTGTCAACAGGAGGGGCTTGTTTGGCACTTTTTACAGGGGGGCACTATCTACAAGGGCGGGCTGTGTGTGGCACCCAGGGGAGGGGGGCCCAGTCAAAAGTTTGCTTAGGGGCCCAGTGTTTCCATGTTATGCCCCATGACGGTTAATTCATTAAATTGCAATGTGTAAGGGCACGTGGATACCAGAGACACATGAGCCGACTGTTGCCATATCTTACATATCTATCTATGTATTTAATTCTTGTGTTGCTAAATAAAGAGGGTTTTGGAATGTCTTCCAGTAAATATGTAATATCACAGGCAGGGCCACCAACAGGAATTTCTGGGCCCCATACTGCCAAGATGTCTGGGCACCCCTCTATTACCGGGGGTGGTCAACGAAAAGTGTGGCGCTCACGTTTGTAGATTCTACGCATTAACTTATTTTGGTACTGTCGTCAATTACAGTGAACGAAACCATTGAGCAGGCAGCGACCGGTTAATACCCTGAATTTTTTTCTATTTAGCCAAAATGTATCCCATGGTTCGGCATACAGTGGGATATGTCGCCCGGGGAATGGCCCTGGGGAAAATCCTGAAGTCACTGTCCATAAATAGACAGTGATGTCAGAAGCTTTCCTTGGGCTGAAGCCTTCTACTAGCGCTCTGCCCAGGAACTATAGTGCTGTTCCTGATGTCCATATATGTAAGTGATGTCAGAAGCTCTGCAAAGCCTGAGTACACGGCCAGAGTGTTGGCAATGCTCCGGTCAGGGATTCTGGCCCTCGAGAATCCCCTGATGTCACTTTACATATATGGACAGTAACGTCATGAGCTTTCCCAGGGACTAAGTTCATGGGCAGAGCACTTGCGATGATCTGTCTGGGGACTGAGACATTGGGAAGCTCGTAACATCACTGTCCATATAGTAATGTCAGGAGCGGTATACGTTTTTTGTGGAATCTCTCAAGATGGAATAGAAAAGTCTACTATGCTATTCCAACCTTAAAAAATAAGGTATACTGACATATACCAGCCTGGGCTGATTGCAGTAATCTGAAACTGTGCGCGTACTGGCCCAGGAAGTGAGTGCCGGCATCTCTTAGGAGGGAGATGCCGCTGGGAACTGACTCGTCCATGGCCGCGGCCGTCAGAGGGTAAGTCATGACGGCGGTCCGCGGCCATTAGACGTTACACAAGGGGAGGGGGGTTGCAGTGTAGCACTATATATAAGGGGAGGGGGATTGCTTCGTGGCAGAATATACAAGGGGAGCGTGATTGGTGTGTGGCAGTATATACAAGGGGAGGGGGGATTGCTGTGTGGCAGTATATACAAGGGAAAGGGAGATTTCTGTGTGGCAGTATATACAAGGAGAGGGGGGATTGTGGGTGGCAGTATATACAAGGGAGGGGGTCTGTGTGGCAGTATATACAAGGGAAGGGGGGCTTGCTGTTTGAAAGTATACACAAGGGGAAGAAGGATTACAGTGTAGCACTATAGTACTATATTCAAGGGGAGGGGGGATTGCTGTGTGGCAGTATATACAATGGGAGGGAGATTGATGTGCGGCAGTATATACAAGAAGAGGGAGGATTGCTGTGTGGCAGTATATACAGGGGGAGAGGTGATTGCTGTGTGGCAGTATATACAGGGGGGATTGCAGTGTAGCACTATGTACAAGGGGAGAGGGGATTGCTGTGTGACAGTATATACAAGGGAAAGGGGGATTTCTGTGTGGCAGTAGTTACAAGGGGAGGGGGGATTGCTGCGTTGCAGCATATACAAGGGGAGGGGGATAGCTGCGTGGCAGTATATACAAGGGGAGGGGGAATGCTACGTGTCAGTATATACAAGGGGAGGGGGATTGCTGTGTGGCAGTATATACAAGGGGACAGGGGATTGCTGTGTGGCAGTATATACAAGGGGAGAGGGGATTGCTGGGTGGCAGTATATACAAGGGGAGGGGGTCTGTGTGGCAGTATATACAAGAAGAGGAGGGATTGCTGTGTGGCAGTATATACAGGGGGAAAGGGGATTGCTGTGTGGCAGTATATACAAGAGAGGGGGGCTTTATGGCAGTATATACAGGGGGAGAGGGGCTTGCTTTGTGGCAGTATATACAAGGGGAGGGGGGATTGCTTTGTGACAGTATATATAAGGGGAGGGGCCGTACATGCAAGGGGGCTGTATGGAATTATCTACAGGGGGCTGCATGGCGCTAACTATAGGGGGGCTGTGTGGCACTATAGATAGCCCCCCTGTAGTTAGCACCATGCAGCCCCTGGAGATATTGCCATACATGCCTGTAGACAGGCGGGCTGTGTGGCACTATCTACAGGGGGGCTGTGCGTGGCGCTATCTACAGGGGGTATGTGTGTGTGATGCTATCTACAGGAGGAGGTGTGTGACGCTATCTACAGGGGGTCTGTGTGTGGCAGTATCTACAGGGAGGCGGTGTGATGTTATTTACAGGGGTCTGTGTGTGGCAGTATCTACAGGGAGGCGGTGTGATGTTATTTACAAGGGGTCTGTGTGTGGCAGTATCTATAGGGAGGGTGTGTGACGCTATCTACGGGAGGTCTGTGTGGCGCTATCAATAAGAACAGTGGTGTGAGAGGAATTCTTTCATTGATGCCTAGAATTGGTGTTTATAACTGTCTATTTTACTGCTGTACTTGTAATATTATAGTATTTAAAAAGTAATTAAAACTAATTTAAAATATATTTTCTTATTCTCTTATTTAGTACGCTATATTAGCGTTTACTGGGGGTATTACTTTTAATCATCAGATCGCCCACCATTGATGGAGACTTCCCCTGCTCCCTAACTGCCCCGCTCAGGAGCTGCCAAGACTTAGTGGGAACATTGGTCAGGAGGACTGTGAAGCAGGATGGAGAGGGAAGGACCCTCACCAGCCTGCAGGTCCAGTCGGCTCTGTAGTGAAGGACGTGTCTGGTGGGCGGCTCTCTCCACACGGAGCTTCTGCTTCTCATGCTGCATCTTCTTCTTCTGTAAGTCCTCTCACGGCCCCAGCGTTAGTTACTTCGGAGTAAGGAACGGGCCCTATTACATTGCAGGGACCATTCCTTTCTCCAAGTGACTAACGCTGGGGCCCTCATTCAAATGTTTAAAGCAGCTGAAAAGTGGGCCCCTTTTTTTTATCATTGTGGCCGGGCCCCTGACGGCTGTACCAGCTGAACTGCCCTGATGGTGGCCCTTATCACAGGATATCTGTAAAAGCTTGACATTGGTTGTTGATCCAGAGATTGCCTTATTTTAAGTTGGGAAGAAATACATTTTTCCCCTAAAATGAGGATAATTGAGAAATGCCTGATAGGGGTACTTTGCCTCATTCTCGATCTACAATGCTGAATGATAGGTTGAACTAGATGGACTGACATATTTCATTTACTGTAGCAACGTGTTATATATTATAGTCCTTCAGGCTAAAGAAGGACAATAATATCCGGAATGTTGCTACACTGTAACCTTTCATGTAATCAATAAAACTGTAAAACACATACAAGTCTGAAGTGCTGTTTGCCTTCCTTTCTTAGGGCCTGTTCACATCAGCGTTGGCTTTCCTTTCCGGGATTCCGTTGGAGGTTTCTGTCGGGTGAACCCTGCAACGGAAAGTCAAACTGAAACCACAGCTTCCGTTTCAGTCACCATTGATATCAATGGTGACGGAAACATTGCTAATGGTTTCTGTTCGTCACCATTCCGGCAGGTTTCTGTTTTTCTGACGGAATCAGTAGCGCAGTCGACTCCGCTATTGATTCCGTCATTAAAACGGAAACCTGCCGGGATGGTGACGAACGGAAACCATTAGCAATGTTTCCGTCAACATTGATATCAATCGTGACTGAAACGGAAACTGTGGTTTCAGTTTGACTTTCCGTTGTCAGGTTCATCCGACGGAAACCTCCGACGGAACCCCGGAACAGAAAGCCAACGCTGATGTGAACAGGCCCTTATATAATTTACGGATCCTTTGGTGCTGGGAACCTGAATTTGCCCCCAGCACTGCAGATAGATATAATAGGAGAGTGCGATCTGTTGTATATTTATACACCTTACTATGAAACTGTTACCTGGAAACTATAATTATTGCATAAAGTAATAATGTAAATGATTTTGATATCACTATGACAGTTTAGAGTTTGCCAGTAGAAATATTTGTCCTCTTATAGAAATAATCATTTAATTTCCCTTTCTTCTTACCCCAGGTTGTGAATTATATGCATTCTGCGGAGCCCTTTTTGGGATCACATCCATGATTACATTGATGGTGATTGCTGTGGATAGGTATTTCGTAATCACTCGGCCACTCGCCTCCATCGGAGTAATGTCCAAGAAACGAGCAGTGTTAATCCTTTTAGGTGTCTGGCTGTATGCTTTGGCGTGGAGCCTCCCTCCCTTCTTTGGTTGGAGTAAGTATGGATGACTGGTTTGACAGATAAAATTAACTAGGAACCACATTGGCCTCTCAAAATCAGACAGGATTTGCATGAAAAGTTATTGGCCTGTCATTAATTTTCAGATATTTATTTATGGATTGGGCGTCTCTTGCAAGTCTTACAAAGTGTTAATATTCTAGTTTGAGATTTTTCTGTCCATTTTTAATACAAAAATGGATTAAATAATGGTCATGTCAAAAAATGAAACAAATACAAAGGCTGAAAATCTATTGAAACATTTAACATTGTAGCATTTCAGAAATACATTTACACATCAATGCATGAACAGATTTGACTTAATTAAAGGGAACCTGTCACATTGAGTTTACTGACTGTGGACATTATCTTACAGAGCAGGAGGAGCTGAGCAGATTTATAGGGGAGTTTTTTAGAAAACCTTAAATCTAACTTGTAATATAATGATTGACATTTGCCTTCCCTCTGGGCTTATGAGTTCAGTGGGCGGATTGACTCAATTAACAGCCTTCCCGGTATCAGCAGGTAGACAGAGATAGCTGTCAATCCTGACTAGAACTGCCGACTGGACTCCATAGCCCAGAGGGAGTACGAATGTTAATCAATAAAATACAAGTTATTCTGAATCTATACCCACAAAACTATACATCAATCTGTTTAGCTCCTCCTGCTCTATAGCGTGAAGCCGGCAGATCAGACTGCATGTTCAACATGACAGGTTCCTTTTAACATTTGGCACAGAAAGCGAAAAAGAAACATCCAAAGGTCACATATGTAAACTTTGCAATTAGAAATTCCCACACTTATGAGATTTATATATGAGAAATACATTTAAAGAGGCTCTGTCACCAGATTTTGCAACCCCTATCTGTTATTGCAGCAGATCGGCGCTGCAATGTAGATTACAGTAACGTTTTTATTTTTAAAAAACGAGCATTTTTGGCCAAGTTATGACCATTTTTGTATTTATGCAAATGAGGCTTGCAAAAGTCCAAGTGGGCGTGTTTAAAGTAAAAGTCCAAGTGGGCGTGTATTATGTGCGTACATCGGGGCGTTTTTACTACTTTTACTAGCTGGGCGTTCTGACGAGAAGTATCATCCACTTCTCTTCAGAACGCCCAGCTTCTGGCAGTGCAGACACACAGCGTGTTCTCGAGAGATCACGCTGTGACGTCACTCACAGGTCCTGCATCGTGTCGGACGAGCGAGGACACATCGGCACCAGAGGCTACAGTTGATTCTGCAGCAGCATCGGCGTTTGCAGGTAAGTCGATGTAGCTACTTACCTGCAAACGCTGATGCTGCTGCAGAATCAACTGTAGCCTCTGGTGCCGATGTGGCCGACACGATGCAGTACCTGGGGCAGGAAGTGAGTGACGTCACAGCGTGATCTCTCGAGAACACGCTGTGTGTCTGCACTGCCAGAAGCTGGGCGTTGCAAAGAGAAGTGGATGATACTTCTCGTCAGAACGCCCAGCTAGTAAAAGTAGTAAAAACGCCCCGATGTACGCACATGATACACGCCCAGTTGGACTTTTACTTTAAACACGCCCACTTGGACTTTTGCAAGCCTCATTTGCATAAATACAAAAATGGTCATAACTTGGCCAAAAATGCTCGTTTTTTTTAAAATAAAAACGTTACTGTAATCTACATTGCAGCGCCTATCTGCGCCTATCTGCTGCAATAGCAGATAGGGGTTGCAAAATCTGGTGACAGAGCCTCTTTAAGAGTAGTAATTGTTTTAGAATGATGAGGTGGTCTTCAATGTTGTGACTTGTCTTCGTTCTTCACAAAAGCCATAGCCACATCGTGATATTGGATTACAAATCCCCAGTGTATAGGAAGGGATCTATCAATCATAGTGAGCTAGGTGGAGTCGGAGGACAGCTGCCTAACAGACACTTCTCCCCAAGCCCGGCATATAACACTAGCTGCAACCCATTGTTAATGCTATGTTTTCTCTAAAGAATGGCAGCACTTTAGAGTTAAATATAACTGATTATGATCATCAAACCTATCACTAAGTCATGCTGCCCAGGGTTAGGGCCAAATGATCTTGGCAACAGGTTCCCTTTAAAGGTCAATCTTGTTCAATATCCTACCCAGGAAACGCATGAGCGTTGCAAGGGGCTGCATTTCCACCACGTTTGAAGACTAAGCCAGTTGTTAGAGAGTGTGAGAAATACAAACCAGTAGGAATGATAGGAATAGATTTTTGTGGCTAGTAAGCAAGAAACCAAAGAAGATGTAGGGTACAAATAAACAAGACTATTTACCCATGCAAGGCATATGATATTTGGCTGTGTTCCATATTTGCATTGGTCCAATTTGACCAATAGGTTTCGTGTAATGAACATGCTAGTGAACCATGCAGTCATTTATTATACTCCAATCCATACGTTCCAAGTATAACTAATGCAGAAATGTGCCTTTCTACAGATTTGCATACTTATAATATGGCAACATTTAGTCTTTTTTTGAGATTCGTTGTGTACATGATATAATGCAGTTGCTGCACATTAATACTTCAAATGTCTCATTCCACCATATCCCTAAGGTACTGTATTGGGCATTGTATTGAGTTGGGATCTGTTGCATCCCATTCTACATTTGTGGAACCAGCCAGAAATGCCATGTGCTTTGTAAATTGGTGTGTTAGCCTAATGGACTTCTTCATTAGAAGATGGGTAAACAGTGGGTATAATGGGCAGCAAAACTGTGACATTAAAACCGTACTCAGTTATTAAGTAATAATTTAAGGAGCTTAATTTGTGACAAGAAAATAGTCTCTACTCCATTACTAGCCTTAACCTTAAAGAAAGAATGATCCTACGATTATGCACCATTGTTCCTCACTATAACGGACCAATTTTGGTGAGCCTGTGCCCACTGTAGTTCCAGTTTCCTATTCTTTGCTGACACAACTGCACGAGTTCTCCTCTGCATACCATTGCCATAATACAACTTTTCTCTTTAGCAAAGCTTTTTTTGCCCACAGAACTGGAACTATCCAAATTAATTTTATATACTGGACATGAAAGTTATATAAAATAAGGAGTTTCTAAAAAACTCAAACTAGCTTATTTGCACCAACAATTCTTACATGGTCAGAGTCACTGAAGTTTGGCATAAACAATAACTGAACATCTTGCGAAGTCGGCATGCTTTTATTCATGGGGTTGCTGCCACATTATTAGTAGGACGGCTCATCCCCATTAAAGTGATTGAGGATAAACTGCAATAGCAGACACAACCAATGGACACATGTAATGTTTTTTCTGATCTTGGAGAACCCCTTTAAAGCATTAATATTTATCTTGACACCCATATTTTCAGAACATTCTCTGGCAGAGATGGAATAACCTGTAAAAAAAAAACCTCAGGAAATACATCACCATCAAGGCTCATGCTGAATGCCATCTGGGTATGAGAACATGCCATGTTCAAAGGATAAATTAGTTTACAGATATTGTAGGATTCAGGAGTCTTTCCATTTTAGTAATTGTGTCACTATGACTAGGAGTACACGGTGCAACTATCAGTAAGCCAATAAAGAGGTGATATAAAGTTACACAGGAGTGTCTATAGGTCCGCCAATTATATCATCCAGCATGAGACACTGTGATAAATTTGGCGCACCTAATCTAATTCTTAGATGTCTGAATTTAAGACAGTATTAGTAAATCTGCCCTGATGTTCTCAATAAATTAATATCAGTTATTTTTTTCCTCTTCAAAAGGTGCTTATGTCCCTGAAGGGCTTTTTACTTCCTGCACATGGGATTATATGACCTTCACACCATCTGTTAGAGCTTACACAATGCTCCTCTTCTGCTTTGTCTTCTTCATACCCCTTTTTGTCATCATCTATTGCTACATATTTATTTTCAAGGCCATCAAGAATACGAACAGGTGATTTATTTATATCTATCTATGGCAATATAATTGATTGATGTACAGAATTACACATAGATATGGATTTTGCAATAGAACACAATGACCATCCCCAACATCATATTTGGTCTAAGAAATAACAAAGGGGCATTTTCCAATCTATGTACTAAATCATAACTATTTCGTGTGAAAAATTTAGTCTATTCTTTAACAAGAAAGTATAGATGTTTCCTTCCTTATCTTTTCTCTTATCTCATCATATCCTGAGATATCTGGCACGAGATGACCAGCTTTGAACAAAAACATGATTTTGTGATTCTCTGTCACGAGATGTCTATGATACATGTGTCTATGTGTGGCCACCCAGTGGTAGTGATGTAGATTGAAGCTGGTCAATGGTTTTGCTATCATGTCACAATATTGTATTGAAAAGGTAAGGGTGGACACATCTGAGACTTGGATAGAATATTTTATTGAGTAAAAGCTCTTGTATAAAAGTTTAAAGTCATTTTAAAAGAACTCTAAGGCAGGTGGCCATAGCTGAATCATGAATGTCCTTGCAAAATAAATTATACACATTATACACAACTATTTGCATATAAATGTGACCTTTTTTTTTTGTCTTTTTTATGTTATCTTGTCTGTTACAGAGCTGTTCAGAAAATCGGCTCAGATAACAACAAGCAATCTCAGAAACAATATCAGAAAATTAAAAATGAGTGGAAAATGGCAAAGATTGCTCTAATCGTCATCCTCCTATATGTGATTTCATGGTCACCATATTCAACTGTGGCACTGGTGGCATTTGCTGGGTAAGACTGTCATTCTAAAATACACATCTTTCTAAAATGTTTTGAACACACAAAGAAAATGGACTTTATTCAGAAGTTGGAATAGGAGTTTTTTCCTAATGAAATCCCTCAGATCACTGCTTTCAAATTCTAGCTTGCACCACTACTCTTTTGCAATAGATTTCATAAAGAAGATCCAACATATTTTTTTACCTTATTGCTTTATAAGTCTGCTACATATTACCAGCTGATGAAACCATAGTAGATCTATGTAATGTAAATCATAGGGTCAGTGAGCCTAAAATATAATTTCTTCCAAGATCTATACTTCTAAGACGCCTATGAGGATTATTTGGAATAAGTTTAGTGAAAAATGGAACTTCGCTGCAGACAAACCTTAATTTTTAAGGTCACAGGTGGAGGTGTGCTGTAACCATACCTCCCAGCATTTGGATTTCCATTCTCAAAATATTTAACCCCTTCAGGATTGAGCCTGTTTTGACCTTGAGGACCAGCTCCATTTTTTTCAAACCTGACGTGTTATTATATGTGGTAATAACTCTGGAATGCTTTTACCTATCCAAGCGATTCTGAGATTGTTTTCTCATGACATACCGTACTTTATGTTTGTTGAAAAATGTGGTCGGTAAATTCAGTATTTATTTGTGAAAAACACAAAAAATTTGGAGAAAATTAGCACAAATTAGCATTTTTCTAAATTTAAATGTATCTGCTTGTAAAACAGATAGTAATACCACACAAAATAGTCACTAGTTAACATCTCTCATATGTCTACTTTATGTTTGCATCATTTTTTGAAAATTCTTTTATTTCTCTAGGACGTTACAAGACTCAGAACTTTAGCAACAATTTCTCACATTTTCAAGAAAATGTCAAAAGGCTATTTTTTAAGGACCAGTTCAATTCTGAAGGGGCTTTGGGGGCATTATATACTAGATAGACCCCATAAATCACCCCATTTGAAAAACTGCACACCTCAAAGTATTCAAGACAGCATTGAGAAAGTTTCTTAACCCTTTGCTTCACAGGAATTAAAGCAATGTAGAGGGGAAATTTCCAAATTAAATTTTTTTGCCAAAATTCATTGGTAATACATTTTTTCTGTAACACAGAAGGTTTTACCAGAGAAATGCAACTCAATATTTATTGCCCAGATTCTTCCGTTTTTAGAAATATCCCACATGTGGCCCTAGTGTGGTAATGGACTGAAACACAGGCCTCAGAAGCAAAGGAGCACCTAGTGGATTTTAGGGCCTCCTTTTTTTAGAATATATTTTAGGCACCATGTCAGGTTTGAAGAGGTCTTGTGGGGCCAAAACAGTGGAAACTCCCCAAAAGTTACACTGTTTTGGAAACTACACTGCTCAAGGAATTTATCTAGGGGTATACTTAGCATCTTGACCCCACAGGCCTTTTGCTATATTTATTGGAGTTAGTCTGAGAAAAAAGTAGATTTTCATTTTCAGAGAAAACATGGAAATATTTAATTTTTACAAGGAATAATGGAGAAAAAGAATCCGAACATTTGTAAAGCAATTTCTCCCAATTACGACAATATACCATATGTGGTAATAAACTGCTGTTTGGACCCACAGAAGGGCTTAGAAGCGTAGGAGCGCTATTTGGCTTTTGGAGCTCAAATTTACCTGGAATGGTTTTCGGGTGCCATGTCGAATTTGCAAAGCCCCTGAGGGACCAAAACAGTGGAAACCCGCCAAATGTGACCCTTTTGGGAAACTACACCAATTAAGGAATTTATCTAGGGGTATAGTGAGCATTTAGACCTCACAGATCTTTTGCAGAATTTATTAGAATTGGGCTGTGAAAATGAATATCAAAATTTTTTCCACAAAAATTTCGAGTTTTCTTCATTTTCACAAAGGATAAAGTAGAAAAAAGCACCAAAACGTTTTTAAAGCAATTTCTTTGAGTACTGCAATACCCAACATGTGGTCATAAAGGTTTTTTCACTAGAAAGTAAGTAACCCTTTCCGGACTGATCCATTTTTTGCTTTTTGTTTTTCATTTTTCACTCCAAGAGCCATAACTTTTTTTATTTTTCCGTCAATAGTGGTGTGAGGACTTATTTCTTGCGGGAGGAGTTGTAGTTTCTAATGACATTATTTAAAATACCATATAATGAACTTGAAAACTGAAAATAAAATTCTTTGCAGGCTGAAATTGTAAAAAGCTGTGATTCCTCCATGTTTTTTTGGGTTTAGTTTTTACGGCTTTCACTGTGCGGTAAAAACGACAACTTAAATTTTTTCTTAATACGTTTAAGGTGACACCAAATTTATATAGGTTTTTTTTATATTTTACTACTTTTACAAAGTAAAAACTATTTGTTAAGAAAAAAAATTGTTGTTTCCCCAGATTCTGAGAGTCATAATTTCTTTATTTTTAGGTCGATTGAGAGGTGTGAGGGCTTATTTTTTGTGGGACGAGCTGTAGTTTTTATTGGTACCATTTCTTGGTACATACAACTTTTTGATCACTTTTTATAAAAAAAAATGTTTAAAAGCTAAGGTGACCAAAATACAGCTATTTTGGCGTTTTAAACTCTTTATTTTTTAAGGCGTTCACCGTGCGAGTTAAATAAGGGTATATTGTAATAGTTCAGACTTTTATGGACGCAGCGATAGCAATTTTGTTTATTTTTTATATATTTACACAATGTGTGAACTAACTCCAACCCCCGCCGCGCCCCGCCTGTCCCTGGAAAAATTTTCTTGCATCAAACTGGTCTTCGGGAGCAAAAAAGGTTTGGGACCACTGCCCAAGGGGACTCGAACCAGCGATTATTAGATTGCTGGTACAATACACTGCAATCTTAAAAACTGAATTGGCTAAATGCAAATCATAAAAACCGCAGAACCAGGCTAGCTAAAATAGTGATTATGTGCCCATTGGCACATCCAATCATAATTTATATGCCAGGGAAGAACTGTCTCTAAACAAGTAAATATATACTCCAATAGTTTTTTGTATTTCTGGAATTATCTGACTTCTGGGAGGATGATTCTACACAATAAACGATTAAAAAAAATACCACTTTTTTAAGAAACCAAAAATCAAAATCACAACACTAAACATTTATATATTTATATACAGTTTATATATAGATGTTATCTGCATAAAAATGTATGACTGCGTAAATACATTGCATTACTTATGTATTATCCCCACTAATCCGGACTTAGATCCTGTATTATAATCCAGAGCCACATTTACAATTATGCTCATTATCATTGGAAAAAATCAAGAAGCTTGTTAACATGCAGACACCTAAGGCTCCCCTAACACCTCGTTTATTGGCTACGCCTACATTAAATATATTTGCTAAATAGGGTATCCAGTTATGTACTTATGGAATTCTATTGACCAAACATATGCACAGAGTGCCCTTTGGCTTACATTTGACGGTTTAAAGAGGATCTGTAACCAAATTTTGCAATACAAACTACTTACATTAATAACTAGATCTTAGATCTGATGAAGCTGGTGTACTTACTTTGAAAATCTATATAGCAATGGCTGTATAATCCTTTCTCAAAGTTTTCCTGCCTGATATTAAAATGAGCATTTTATGAGACCCAAGTATATGCATGAGATTGAGATTTCATCATGCATATACTTAGTCTCATAAAATGCTGATTTTAATATCTGGCAGGAAAACTTTGCAAAAGGGTTATACAGCCTTTCTTCCATACATGGATTTTCAAAGTAAGTACGCCAGTTTCATCAGGTCTAAGAGATCTATTTAATAATGTATGCAGCTTGTATTGTGAAATCCTGTGACAGTTCCTCTTTAACATATGGATACTGCAAACATATACAGCAAAAAAATTGTTTTATGGCGTACCATTGCATATGTTTTGTACATACATTTAAATACTCTTTTTTTAAGATGAAAAAATAACAAAAATGCATACAGTACTTGAACTGCATGCCTTACATTTGGTGTGAATAGAGCCTTACAGACTAGCTGACCACTTACAATGTAGTGGTAGTATTAGCTTTTCCTACATCTGTATCCTGAAAAGTGCCCTGTACAGTGTAAAGCGTACACTTCACAGAATATAAATCACAAGAGAAAGCTCTGTTCAGATATTGAGTTAACAAAAATACTGGGAGATTTCAGCTTTAAAGTCTGCAGAATTGTGAGTGCATTTCTGGGCTGTACAACAGACTTTTACGCCTGATCAATAAAAGTAATGTAATGTATTTAGTAGCTGAACTTTTCTTTCCCACATTTATTTTACATATTAACTATAAATTGATGTTTAAATGTAAGGACCCATGCACACGACCGTAAAAATTGCAATTACAGACCCATTCACTTCTATTGTCCACGGACACCTTCCCGTTTATTTACGGGAAGGTGTCCGGGCCGTAGAAGTGTACCGCTAAAGATAGAAAATGTCCTATATTTTACTTTTTATGGGCCGTGCTCCCATTCTTTGTATGGGAGCATAGGCCGAAAATGTGGGCAGCTGTCCATGGCTGGCCAGCCACGCAAGAAATCGCGGCTTGTGATTATAGCCGTTTGCATGAGGCCTAATCATGTACTTTAAAATATACACAGGATTATACTTCACATCTACACCAACTATACATGCAAATTTGTAATCATTTTTTAATAATCTTCTTATATTTTTTTATTTTTTTTACCACAGATATGCAAATATGTTAAACCCGTACATGAACTCAGTACCGGCTGTGATCGCAAAGGCATCTGCCATTCACAATCCTATAATCTATGCCATCACTCATCCTAAATATAGGTATGTTTTATCTTTTTCATAAATCATAATTTCTGAGATGTTTTATTTCATATGTTTTATTCTACTATATTTAGAATATGAATGTAGTGTTTTCATGATAGCATATGAATTAGGCTAGGTTCACACCATTATTTTTTCATCCTGTTGAAAAGTACTGGTTTTTTTTTTGTTTTTTTTGGGGCGCGGGTTGGTATAATTTACTGTTAAAACAGGATGAAACAGGATCCAAAAATTATGCAGGCGCCTTTTTTCTGTCTTGTTAAAAAGAGACCAGGCAGATCCTGTTTTTCTCTTTACAATAGAAATCAAGGGCAAGAGGAAGCAACTGGATAGTAATCCTGTTGTATCCTGTTTTAAATATATATTTGTTTGTAATCCTGAAAAAAAAAAACAGTACAGTTCCACAAGATGCAAAAACATGGTGTGAAAAAAAACATAAGGCTGATCTACACGGGCAGATTTCTGCCTATAATCAGCACCGATCAACCAGTTGAGTTTACACGGGCCAATGACCAGGAATGACCGTAAGTACATATAAATGCTTGTTCATTGCCCCGTTAAATGGGCCTTTAGCCAAACAAATAATCTTGACAAGTACGTATGAAATTAGCATTTTAGATTTGGCATTACATGATTATGAAGTGTGCCAAGGGGTCTAAATAATCATATACAATTCAAATAATGCATCAAGACCTGGGAACACAAATTATGTCAATATGTAAAAAAGAGGTACATATAATGGACTTGTTTTGTTTTAAATGGGCTACCCTTTTTCAGAGTAAAGCAGACTGTGGGGATCCCTACATTCATCTTAGTTGGTGTGGAACTTCAATGTAAATGCTTGAATAGTTACATAGTGTTCATTGATGCTGCTCATAGTTCGGGCTAATCTGTCTCCTCAACAATCCCTATCTGTGCTAATACAAATAAATAGGGGGTTTGATATTGAAGGTTACTGTGACATTTATATATATATATATATATATATATATATATATATATATATATATATATATATATATATATATATATATATATATATATGTATATATATATATATATATATATATATATATGTATATATTTATTTGTTGATATGCTCTCAATTTGTTTCTAGAAGGCTTTGCACTAGGTTTCGGAACATGGGCACAATGATTCACATCTATTCAGACACTATGGTTGGCCACTCCAAATAATTCAGACCATTGTTCTTTCCCAGATTATTACACTATGCATTTGAGAAGGAAGCTTTCTCATGGCATCTGCCAGACCCAGGACCAAAAAATATGGTCTCCCATTCTAAAGAATGCAATTTACCTACCGCAGTATCCAATCCTGTGCGCTTTATACCATTCCAGTTGATGCTTGCCATTACATATGGCAATCTCAGGCTTGTGTGTGAGACTATTTTGCTGTGGAAGCCAAAACCATTAAGTTCTGGACAGTATGACAGCTTCATGTGGTGAAATTTCTTCCCGAGGTAGTTTACACCACGCTAGTAAGAATATCAACAATGTGTGAGCACGTATGGCACTTTACTTCATGGTAGAGCTATAGGTTTAAACACCCCTATAGCAGTACTTACCGTTGACTGAGGCATCTCTAGTGGGGTTGAAATTTTATGAATTGACTAAGGCTATTTCCACAAGCTTAACAAAAAATGGCTGTAAAATACGGAGCTGTTTTCAAGGGAAAACAGCCTTTGATTTTCAGCCGTTTTTTATGCATCAAGTGTTTTTTTATGCGTTTTTTACCGCCATTTTTGGAGCTTTTTTTTCTATTGACCCAACAGGCCATTTTTTTAAAACTGCTGTGTAAAAAATGCCCTGTTGGAACGGAACTCAGTTTTTCCCATAGCAGATGTTTGGAGGTGTTCAGCCCCCATAAATTTGGCCGTTTTTCGTGAGCGTTTACTGGCTAAAAAACGGCTTAGAATATGCCATGTGAACGTACCCTCAGGGAATGTACACACGTACAAAAAGAAGTGGCTGATAATTACGAGCCTGTTTTCAAGGGAAAACAGCCTCTGATTTCAAGACATGTTGAAGCTGAAAATTAAGTTTTTATAAATTTGAAGCCTATTTTGAGGCTTTTTTTGAGTCGTTTTTTTATAGTCAATGGCAAATCAGCCCCAAACAAGTCACATGCTACTTCTTTTTACAAGGCGTTTTTTTTATTCAGCAATGTAAAAATAAGCCTCATGTGAACAGCACAGTGTATTTCCCAATGAAATCAATGGGAAACTGTTTTCAGGCTTATTTCAAGTGTATTTTGAAGCGCAAAACAAGCCTTGCACGCTCCAAAATCAGCCGTAAAATAATCCAAGTGCCTCAGATTTGTGGCATCCTATAACCGTACCATGTGTAAAGTTACTTGGATCGTCTGTACAAACCCCTCTACCAATACTGTATACAATGGAGATGACATCACCATATTTTTTATTTTATGCTCCTGTTAGTAATGAGTGTGGCTAATATGGCCAAACCAAATAATTAGAGGGGGTGTCCACTTACTTGAAGAAACAGTGTATATTCAATAACAGCAGTCTTCCATGCACTGTAAATTTCACTTGTAAAATGTATTCCTAATATGTGTAGAGGAAGCTATTTACACACTAAAATGCTGAAAGGATATTAAATATAATGAAAAATCGGTAACATATTGGGTGATATAGTGTTTCACTGTGCCATAGCGTGGACTAAATGCTTATATCTCTATCTTAGGGTCATTCCAATTTTGGAATATGTACTTTGTATACAACACGGCGTCGCACAGCAGGTATCACCCTTATTGTCTGCATGGCACTCTGAGAATCTTTCTTGGCATTGTACCCAGAACAAAGACAATTGCTCATGTCTAACAGAATAAGAGATGAAACACCAAAAATCATGCTCTCATCATTTGGATTTATTTATTACCTTCTTAGGCTAAAAGTTTGCATCGTGTGATCTAAAAATACAAATCTTACTATGGGAAATAAATACAAGTTTTACACTAGATTAAAGTTATTGAGGCAAGATTTGCAGAGATCTCTCACTAGAAAATAGAACATATTATATAACTGTTGATATAACATATCAAACCTATCAACATTATAACATTACATAATCGTTACATATATTGTAGCATTTGGGTTGGAGCCCCAATAGACGCCATATAATCTCTTTAAGGGTTTTACATTTTTTTTATGATTCGGAAAGTCCGGGGTAATCACACAAATATACAAATTTTAATTCCTTAATAATAAGTGAGCTTTAATTTACGAGGACATGGACAGCTTAGATATAGGACAACATCAAGAAGAAGAAATGCATGGTAGGTATCCTTAGTCATATTACCATCACCTTGTATGATGGCGAAGTACCTAATTTCTTACTTAACTCCTTCCCCCTGCTGGCATTCTGGGCCCTAATGTCCAAGCCATTTTTTAGATTTTTCCATTGTCACATTCGAAGAGCTGTAACTTTTTTATTTTTGCGTCGGCATAGCTGTATAAGGTCTTGTTTTTTGCGGGACGACTTGCAGTTTTATTGGTACCATTTGAGAGTAGATGCGACTTTTTGATCACTTTCTATCACATTTTTTTTAAGTCAGGATTAACAGAAAACAGCAATTTTTCCATTGTTTTTTATTTTATTTTTTACGGCGTTCACAGTGCGGGTTAAATAATGTAACAGCTTTATAGACGGGGTCGTTACGGACGCGGCGATACCAAATATGTGTAACTTTTTTGCTTTATTGTAGTTTTTTTTAATAGTAAAGCATTTTGTAAGGGGAAAAGCTGGGTTTTTCATTTTTTTTTTTTCACTTTTTTTTTTTATTAACTTTATTAAACTTTTTTTACTTTTATACTAGTCCCACTAGGGGACTTCACTATCCTCCGATCGCTATTATAATACACTGCAATACTTTTGTATTGCAGTGTGTTACTGCCTGTTCGTTTAAAACGGACAGGCATCTGCTAGGTCATGCCTGCGGCATGATCTAGCAGGCATTCGCTGCAGGCAGACCTGGGGGTCTTTATTAGACCCCCGGCTGCCATAGAAGACACAGACACTCGGCGATTTTATCGCCGGGTGTCAGTGAGATGAGAGGGAGCTCCCTCCCTCTCTCCAAAACCATTCAGATGCGGTGCTCGCTATTGTGCACCGCATCTGAAGGGTTAAACAGGTGAGATCGATACTAATATCGATCTCACCCGGCAGAGCAGGGACGCCCCCAGCCCTCAGCTGCTTCTGGCAGCTGAGAGCAGGGAGATTTCACGGCTCCCTGCTCTGTTTACTTTATTCTACAGCAGCGACGTAGTTTGGCGGCGCTCTAGAATAAAGCCCACTAATGACCGCCGTAAAAAGACGTATCGGCGGTCATTAAGGGGTTAAAGAGTACCTCTCACCTCTCCTGTCTTTTTTTAGTAAATATTTATATTCCCCATGAAATAACAATTCTCTAGTATCTTTTCTTAGAACAGATTGTGCAGCTCCTCTGTTATTCCTCCTAGAAATGTATGAATAAATTGACAACTGGGTGTTACCAGGTGGGGGTAGGTCACTATACAGACTGACATTTTCCAATCATTGCTGGCAGTGAGACTGTGTAGGTACACACCCCTTTGACAAGGGAATGGTGACAACCAATTGTAAATGTATTCATAAATTTCCAAGCGGAATTGCACAACAAAGAGTTATAACAAAATAGGTTTCAGAATTGTTATTTTATGGCAAATACAAGTATTTACTAAAGTAGACATATCAGGGGTGACAGGTCCTCTTTAAATCACTTAAGTGACTGCCATCCAACAGGGAATCATTCGGAATCCAGTGAATCCTTTAAGAAGATCTGTGGACTAGTGTGTAGACCAACTTAAGAGTGTATCGATATGTCTGCAGCAAGAAGCCATGGTGACTTTAGACGGTGTTGGACTGGAGTATATTGGGCCCAACAGAGGAATTGATTCTGAGGGCCCAACTTCCATTTATACAAAAACAATGCATGTTTAGTTTTGTAGATATTGTACTTTTTTAAAGCTTCTTTAAAGAGACTCTGTCACCACATTATAAGTGCCCTGTCTCCTACATAAGGAGATCGGCGCTGTAATGTAGGTGACAGTAATGCTTTTTAATTAAAAAAACGATCTTTTTTCACAATGTTAGAAGCGATTTTGGTTTATGCTAATGAGCTTTCTTAATGCCCAAGTGGGCACAGGGTGGAGAGGAGTGCATGATGCCGATTGGTCAGCGTCATGCACTCCTCTGTACAACGCCCACTTGGTCGAAAGTAAAAGTACGCCCACTTGGTCATTAAGAAAGCTCATTAGCATAAACAAAAATCGCTCCTAACGTTGTGAAAAAAGATCGTTTTTTTTAAATAAAAAGCATTACTGTCACCTACATTACAGCACCGATCTCCTTATATAGGAGACAGGGCACTTATAATGTGGTGACAGAGTCTCTTTAAGGGGTATTTTTAGTCAAGGATGAGAATTATATTTGTTGTATCGCAACTTAAATATTTAATATTAAATAGGCTAAAAAATATTAAGTAGGACCTCTGTTTGTAAAGAGAGTGATTTGGCTATTAGGTTTAGGGTATGTTCACACGTAGTCAACCAAAACGTCTGAAAATCCAGAGCTGTTTTCAAGGGAAAACAGACCCTGCTTTTCAGACGTTTTTTACCAACTCGCATTTTTACCAACTCATTTTTTTACCAACTCGTTTTTGGAGCTGTTTTCATTGGAGTCTATGAGAAAACAGCTCCAAAAACGTCTGAAAGAAGTGTCCTGCACTTCTTTTGACGAGGCTGTATTTTTACGAGTCGTCGTTTGACAGCTGTCAAACGACGACGCGTAAATAACAGGTCGTCTGCACAGTACGTCGGCAAACCCATTCAAATGAATGGGCAGATGTTTGCCGACGTATTGTAGCCATATTTTCAGACGTAAAACGAGGCATAATACGCCTCGTATACGTCTGAAATTTGGCCGTGTGAACATACCCTTACGCTATATGGACAAAAGTATTGGGACACACCTCTTAATTATTGAATTCAGGTGTTCCAATCAGTCCCATTGCCACAGGTGTATAAAATCCAGTACCTTGCCATGAAGTTGCCTTTACAAACATTTGTGAAAGAATAGGTTGTTCTAAAGTGCTCACAGAATTTGTGTGTGGTACTGTAAAAGGATGCCACAATTGCAACAAGTTTCTTGCTATGCTGGGATAGGTTGGGAGGGATTTTCTTGGTGCGTGTGCTGGCCCTTTAAGGCCGGGAGCGAACTCGCGCACCCTATGCACAGCAGCCTAGGACAGTCTTGTGTGCCGGCATTGCAGAGGAGGGAGACGCCAGCAAAAGTTCACAGGTCTGTGGTCAGGGCAGTTGGTTGATAAGTAATGCCGGCGGTCCGTGACCGCGGCCATTACAGTATCCCCCATTACGTCCCCCCTTCTTAAATCCAGTGTCACGATGTGTGTGTGGACACACTGGGTCATACTGCCGTAGCGGGATAGCAGCTGGCCAATAGGATACCAAGTAAATGTCTATAGTTCGAATAAGGGTACCTGTGGTAATTCAGACAGTAGCGATGGTTAGGCTCGGATGGGACCTTGGCAGCAGGCAGACACCAGGCGCGGTGTAACACAGCAAGCGTAATATACGGCACAACACGACTCCAACTCTCTAATGGCACAGGAGCAAGGTAGCACTGGATACAGGATACAGGTAGCAGGTACGGGAACACTGGGAGCTGGAAAACACTAAGGGACCATTTGCAAAGACTAACACGGTTAAACACAACAACGCTCAGGCAATGAAGGAAGGGGCAGGGCCCTTCTTATAGTCCAGGGTGATCATGGGCAAATTTGACATACTATTTAGGTGTGCGCGCTGGCCCTTTAAGGCCGGGCACAAGCGTACGCGCGCACCCTACGGGACACAGCAGAGTCAAGTGGAAGTGATCCCTGATCACTGATCCATGGTTGCGGCCATCGGGGGGGGTGAGTAATCACGACGGGCCGCGTCCATGGGTGTCACATCCAGAGCATGAGAAGAATTTCCTGATGAGAGCTGGAGCATCCAAATTTTCTTCAGGCTCCCACGACTTCTCCTCAGGACCAAATTCTTTCCAGTCCACGAGGTAGAATGTCCTCCCTCCTACCTTCAGGGTCGGCCTTGGGATAGATGGTGCCCTGTGTTTACATTTTCTTTCGGCACCCCACCCTATCATAACAAAAATGCCCCTTAAAGAGTATAATGCCCCCACACAGTATTATGCCCCTTTTAGTGCCCTCACCATAAGCACAGAGTGACTGAATAATACCCCCATACTGTTACTGAATAATACTGCCACACCATAACCAGACAGTGACTGAATAATACCCCCATACAATTACTGAATAATACCTCCACACCATAACCACAGTAACTGAATAATACCCCCATACTGTTACGAAATAATACCGCCACAACCATAACAACATAGTGACTAAATAGTACCCCCGTACTGTTACTGAATAATACCGCCACACCATAACCATATAGTGACTGAATAATTACCACATACTGTTACTGAATAATACCTCCACACCATAACCACATAGTGACTGAATAATAACCCCATACTCTTGCTGAATAATACCGCCACACCATAACCACATAGTGGCTGAATAATACCCCCATACTGTTACTGAAATACACCTTCACACAATAACCACATAGTGACTGAATAATACCCCCATACTGTTACCGAATAATACTGCCACAAGATAACCACATAGTGACTGAATAATAACCCCATACTGTTACTGAACAATACTGCCACACCATGACCACATAGTGACAGAAAAATACCCCCATACTGTCAGGGCCATATTTAGAATTTCTGCTGCCCTAGGCACTTTTAGGGCTGACGACCCCGATAATGCAGCTTTTCCGCCGCAAGCATCGCAACATGTACTAATTGTTGCCGGTTTTACCTCCCAGGGAAAACCTGCAACAGAAAAACAGCGATTCCACAACATATATTGACATGCTGCGGATTAAAAAAACGCACCGCAGGTCAATTTATGAATGGTTTTTCGGTGTCTTATTTACGCAGAGTGTGGATGAGATTTGTTCAAATATCATCCACTCTACTGCTACTGTATTACGCTGCGGATTTTTCGCAATGAAATTCGTTGCGTAAAATGCGCAGTGTTTATGCTACATGTGGACATACCATAAAAAGAATGGCAAGTGCTATCACATTAACATTCCCTCCCTTGCCCCCCCCCCCCCCGACACATGAACACTGGGGCCATTTACCCTATTATTGATCAGGTCACAGTTTATTATTTTTTAGAAGAAAAAACACTCCCTTCCCGACTGGAGCAAAAAATGCCCTGTAGTACATTGTCCTACTTTTAAAAGTAGGCTAATGAACGGAGGTAACCTGGGACCATGTGATGCAAGCTAACCAATGACAGCTAAGAGCTGTCACTGCTTAGTTTGCTGTCACAGACCCAGGAAGGTAAGTATAATAATTGTTTTGCTTTTTGCGTTATTAGTGTTAATAATGTGGTTTTTTTTTATGTGTGTTTTTTTACAGGTTTGTATGTTGAACTACGTTGGATTCGAGGACTACTTTGATGACAGCATTTTTATTTTCAATAAAATGGTTAACGAGGGTTGTGGGGGGGCTTTCATTTCTCTAAAATATTTTTTCTCTGTAGGTGTTTTTTTTAACTTCATTACTACTGCCTTAGTAATGTCAGCTGTCTGAAAGACAGCATCCATTACAAAGGCGTGGCTTAGTGTTAGCCGGTAAAGAGGCTAACACTTATCTCCCCCCATTATTACCCCATTACCACCACCACCACCAGGGGTTCTAGGAAGAGCCGGGTACAATCCAGTGCCTGACTATCTGAGGTGATGGTTGGGTACTGGGGCAGATGCAGGCTGGTATTATTAGCCTGGGAAAGCCCCAAAACAATGGCCCTTCTCAACCTGATAATGCTGGGCTGCAGCTGCTTTATTGTATCTAGTTGGTTATGAAACAGGGGGGGACCCCAAGTTGTTTTTTCTATTATTTATTAAAATAAAAAAAACTTGGGGTTCCCCCCATTTTTCATAACCAGCCAGATACAAAATAGCAGCAGCAACAGCAGCCTATCATTACCAGGGTGGAAAGGCCCATTGTTTTTGCGCTTTCCCAGCCTAATAATACTAGCCTGCGGCCACCCCAGTGCCGCTCCACCACTTCAGATGGTCAGGTACTGGATCGTACCTGGCTCTTCCCGGCACCCCTGGTAGCAGTGGGTAACAGGGTAATTATGAGGGGGTTAGTGTTAGCCTCTGCACCAGCTAACACTAAGCCCCACCTTAGTAATGGACGCTGTCTATCAGACAGCCACCATTATTAAGGCAGTAGTTATATAGTTTTTTTTTTAAAACAGACACAGAAAAAATTTAAATAATACCCCCTACACAACCCTTGTTGACCAATTTATTGAAAATAAAAATTCTGTCATCGAAGTAGTCCTCAAATCTGACATAGTCCAACGACCGAATCCTGTAATAAAAAAACACCCAAAAAAATTAGTAACATTAACCCCTTAGTGACTAAGCCTGTTTTGGCCTTAAGGACCAGGCCATTTTTTTTCAAATCTGACATGTATCACTTGAAGTGGTAATAACTTTGAAATGCTTTTATTTTTTTAAGCGATTCTGAGATTGTTTTCTCGTGACACATTGGACTTTAAGTTAGTGGTAAAATTTAGACGACGGATTCAGTGTTTTTATATATGAAAAACACCAAAATTTTGAGAAAAAATTGATCTGCTTGTAAGACAGATAGTAATACCACACAAAATAGCTACTGTTTCACATTTCCTATATGTCTACTTTATGTTTGCATTGTTTTTTGAACGTCATTTTATTTTTCTAGGACGTTACAAGGCTTAGAACTTAGAACTTTAGCAGCAAATTCTCACATTTACCAAAAAAATTCAAAAGCCTTATTTTAGGAACCGGTTCTGTTCTGAACTGGTTTTGAGGGCCTTAGATACTTTGTGTAGTATTGCGATTCTTGATACTAAAATTATACTTTGCGAACAATAATAAAAAAGTTCTACCATTTTCTGATGTGAAGCACACGGTGTGATGAATTTTGAACCTCTGTATGCCTCGCATTAATAGTAATTGTTTCTCAGTCATAATGGATAACATTGGGTTAATGCGTGAGGTACATGATGGGGTTAATTACTATTAATGAGCGGCACATGGAGGTATAAAATTCATAACACCTCGTGCCTCACAATAATATGTGAAAGAATGCAGTTTTTATTTAAATGTTTTATACTGTACACATCATAAATGACGCTATAAATTAGTTGTGCAGGTTATTACGGTCACAACAATAATGAATGTGTGTATATTTTATGTATTGAGACTTTTATTTTATGGTTTTTTGTAAAAAGTGGGGGCGTGGATTTTTGTAATTTTTTTTATTTAACATTACTTTATTTATTTTTTTATTTTTTTTTTACTTTAAAGGGGTATTCCAGTTACAAAAAGTTACCCCCTATCAGTAGGCTGGGTGTCCGACAGCTGGGGCCCCCAACGTTTACGATCCCATGTCAGTCTTGCAAATGGTTCCTTAGTGTTATCCTGTTCCTGTTCTTGTTCTTGAGCCTGTTAGTGTTGGAGTCGTGTCCTACTGCACCAGTGTCATCTGCCATGTGCAGTATCATCCGCCACATCCAGTATCATCCACCACGTCCAGTGTCATCCGCCACCTCCAGTTTCATCTGCCACATCCAGCGTTATCCCCCACGTCGGGTGCCACCTGCTGCACCCACCTCCATCTGTGCTGAAGCTTCGGCCACTGTCTGGACAATTTCAGGTACCCTTGAGCTATGTACTGCTATAGACTCTTGCATAGACTGTGACTAGGCCAGCTGCCTCTCCGCTACGGCGGAGCGGCCTAGTGGGTTCACATACCCTGTGATCGTGACAGTGACCCCACAGTGAGTGAAAACTTTAAAGGGGTTTGCTCCTCTAGGACATTTATGGCATATCCACAGGATATGCCATAATTGTCCTATAGATCCGGGTCCCACCTCTGGGACTTGTAACTATCTCTAGAGCGGGGCCCCTTAAACCCTGTTCTGCCTTTCTTGGCTCCAGCTTCTTTCCAGCCTCTTTCTGTTTAGATGGTCGGGAATTACGAAAACAGCAAAGCTCACTGAGCTACGCTGTTTCCGTAACTTCCATAGAAGTGAATGGCAGTTACGAAAGCAGCGTAGCCATTCACTTCTATGGGAGTTACGGAAACAGCGTAGCTCAGCAAGTTTTGCTGCTGACGTAATTCCCGACCATCTAAACAGGAAGTGGCTGGAAAGCAGCGGGAGCCGAGAAAGGCAGAACAGGGTTTAAGGGGCCCCATTCTAGACATAGGCACAGGATCCAGAGCTGGGACCCGCATCTATCGGACATTTATGGCATATCTTGTGGATATGTAATAAATGTTAAAGCAGGACAAACCCCTTTAACTGTCCACTGAGCTCCATTCCACATTTTTCTACAGACAGGGCAGCTAGCACTACCTCCTAGTTCTTTTTATTCTCAGTCAGTCCCCTTCACGATGCTCAGCACACACACCACACAGTAAAAGTGCCGGCAGGCTCAGGGGGCAGAACAATAAGAACCCGAACACTGATTAACTGAGAGGCTCAGCCAACCAGTATTAGGGTTAATTTCAGAGGCGCCGCTGTCCCAGATCAATACCTGGTCAGAAAAATGTGATGCTGCTTGCTAGATGCGGTGCACTCTATCTGGTGGTCTTGATCACCTAGTGAGTGTCACTGTCAGATGTTGCACTGCATCTGACAGTGACGCTGGTTACCAGGTGATGAAAACACCAGACAGAGCAAGCCTCGCCAGGCCCCACCCCTCCTAATACGTTTCTAAGTAATAGATCAGCCCCCTCCCACCCTGTGCACTTTTGGCAACTCAAAGATAGGGCTCCCTTCCTTAACATATGTTACTGATGGCATCAATACCATATGTGAAGAAAGGGGGCCCGATCTGTGAGTCACCGAAAGTGCACAGGGAGGGAAGGGAGTCCCCCTCCGTCTGCCGCACGGCCGTGCCGATCTATGTGTCGATCTATGCGACAACGTTTAGGGCAACTGACTGGGTCCCCACCCTCTCCGTGCTCCTGTGCAGCCAAACTGGCTGCACCGGCGATATGTCTGCCCATGGATGAGCCTGGACTCCGCGAATGCAAAGAAAACGTTACCTGTCTGACTGCATTGTGCCAATTGGGCCAATTGTGCCAAAAGGGGAGGGATAATGCTATGGGGTTGTTTTTCAGGGGTTCGTTTAGGTTCCATAGTTCCACTGAAGTGAAACCTTAATGCTTCAGAATACCGAAACATTTTGGACAATTGTATGCATTCAACCTTGTGGGAAAAATTTGGGAAAGGCTATTTTCTGATCCACCCTGACTGTGCCCCAGTGCATAAAGGTCCATAAAGGCATGGTTGGATGAGTTTGGTGTGGTAGAACTGGCACGCACAGGGCCCTGACCTCAACCCCAACTAACGCTTTTGGATGAACTAGAACGGAGATTGCGAGCCAGGCCCTCGCGTCCAAAATCAGTGTCTGACCTCACAAATGCTATTCTGGATGAATGGCCAAAACTTCCCACAGACACATATTTGCTTTAGTGCCTTACTGTTCTTGTCGGCATGCTATCAAGCTCTATCAAGCCATAAAGCGAGTTCCCTATCGCTGGAGTCCCCAGGCAGAGCATCAGCTGATGCTCTGCTCAGGGACTCCAGCACAGCTCACGACGTCACTGTAAATGTCCTTATATGGACAGTGACGTCGGCAGGAGTGTTGGAGTCTCTGGGCAGAGCATCAGCTAATGCTCTGATAGGTAAGCCAGCGATAGGGAACTCCTGACGTCACTGTCCATATATAAACAGTGACGTTGAGAGCAGTGCTGGAGTCTCAAGGCAGAGCCTCAGCTAATGCTCTGATCGGGGACTTCAGCAATAGGGAACTCCTGATGTCACTGTCCATATATGGACAGTGACGTCAGGAGCAGTGCTGGAGTCCCGAGCAGTGTGCTAACTGATTCTCTGCTCGGGGACTCCAGCTCTGCCAGCCCCTTTCGGTCATGCGCTTGAGAGCACACCGACACGAACAGCACAGGGAAGCAAGCCCTCAGTCATGTGGGGCCATGTCGGCGCATCATCAATATTAGGAAAGGACTTCCGGCACCAATTTACTATGTTTGGACTGCACGAGTTAGTGCAGAATTAAAAATTAAAGTACATTAGTAAGTAACTTCTTTTCACATAAATATTTAAATCCAAAGCAATTTTTTGTCCCCGGATAAAGCATTTAACTGCTAGTTGGAAATGCCCTAATAGAGTATTTAAAAATAGGTTTTCTAAACAAGACAACTAATTTAAAGTTTAAGAAAAACTACAATAAACAGAAAGGAACAGCAGTATACCACAATTCAAGCAGATCACATGCCACAAAACGCAATTACCAAACATAGCATGTTTACACTACCGTTCAAAAGTTTGGGGTCACCCAGACAATTTTGTGTTTTCCATGAAAACTCACACTTATATTTATCAAATGAGTTGCAAAATTACTAGAAAATATAATCAAGACATTGACAAGGTTAGAAATAATGATTTTTATTTGAAATAATAATTTTCTCCTTCAAACTTTGCTTTCTTCAAAGAATGCTCCATTTGCAGCAATTACAGCATTGCAGACCTTTGTCATTCTAGCTGTTAATTTGCTGAGGTAATCGGGAGAAATTTCACCCCATGCTTCCAAAAGGCCCTCCCACAAGTTGGATTGCCTTGGTGGGCACTTCTTGCGTACCATACGGTCAAGCTGCTCCTACAGCAGCTCTATGGGGTTGAGATCTGGTGACTGTGCTGGCCACTCCATTACAGATAGAATACCAGCTGCCTGCTTCTTCCCTAAATAGTTCTTGCATCATTTGGAGGCGTGCTTTGGGTCATTGTCCTGTTGTAGGATGAAATTGGCTCCAATCAAGCGCTGTCCACAGGGTATGGCATGGCGTTGCAAAATGGAGTGATAGCCTTCCTTATTCAAAATCCCTTTTACCTTGTACAAATCTCCCACATTACCAGCCCCAAAGCAACCCCAGACCATCACATTACGTCCACCATGCTTGACAGATGGCGTCAGGCACTCTTGCAGCATCTTTTCAGTTGTTCTGCGTCTCACAAATATTTTTCTGTGTGATCCAAACACCTCAAACTTTGATTCGTCTGTCCATAACACTTTTTTCCAATCTTCCTCTGTCCAATGTCTGTGTGCTTTTGCCCATATTAATCTTTTCCTTTTATTAGCCAGTCTCAGATATGGCTTTTTCTTTGCCACTCTGCCCTGAAGGCCAGCATACCGGAGTCGCCTCTTCACTGTAGACGTTGACACTGGCGTTTTGCGGGTACTATTTAATGAAGCTGCCAGCTGACGACCTGTGAGGCGTCTATTTCTCAAACTAGAGACTCTAATGTACTTGTCTTGTTGCTCAGTTGTGCAGCGGGGCCTCCCACTTCTCTTTCTACTCTGGTTAGAGCCTGTGTGTGCTGTCCTCTAAAGGGAGTAGTACACACCGTTGTAGGAAATCTTCAGTTTCTTGGCAATTTCTCGCATGGAATAGCCTTAATTTCTAAGAACAAGAATAGACTGTCGAGTTTCACATGAAAGCTCTCTTTTTCTAGCCATTTTGAGAGTTTAATCGAACCCACAAACGTAATGCTCCAGATTCTCAACTAGCTCAAAGGAAGGTCAGTTTTATAGCTCCTCTAAACAGCAAAACTGTTTACAGTGGTGCTAACATAATTGCACAAGGGTTTTCAAGTGTTTTCTAATTATCCATTAGCCTTCTAACACAGTTAGCAAACCGAATGTACCATTAGAACACTGGAGTGATGGATGCTGGAAATGGGCCTCTATTCACCTATGTAGATATTGCATTAAAAAACAGACGTTTGCAGCTCGAATAGTCATTTAGCACATTAACAATGTATAGAGTGTATTTCTGATTAATTTAATGCTATCTTCATTAAAAAAAAACTGTGCTTTTCTTTCAAAAATAAGGAAATTGCAAAGTGACCCTAAACTTTTGAACGGTAGTGTATATTTTAGATTTACTGCCACATTTAGATGCTCAATTTCATATTCACTTTTCAATGCTGACAAGGAAATACACAGTGGAAGCATAAAGATAAATATTAAAGCAAACAGCATCACTCTGGTCCATGGGTTGTGTCTGGTATTACAACCGTACCACATTCACGTAGATGGGGATGAGCTGAAACACTAGACAAAGCCCATCGACAGAAGAGACGTAGTTTCTGGGCAAAAGACAGAAAATTGTACACTACCGTTGAAAAGTTTGGGGTCACCCAGACAATTTTGTGTTTTCCATGAAAACTCACACTTATATTTATCAAATGAGTTGCAATATGACTAGAAAATATAGTCAAGACATTGACAAGGTTAGAAATAATGATTTTTATTTCAAATAATAATTTTCTCCTTCAAACTTTGCTTTCGTCAAAGAATGCTCCATTTGCAGCAATTACAGCACTGCAGACCTTTGGCATTCTAGCTGTTAATTTGCTGAGGTAATCGGGAGAAATTTCACCCCATGCTTCCAGAAGCCCCTCCCACAAGTTGGATTGGCTTGATGGGCACTTCTTGCGTACCATACGGTCAAGCTGCTCCCACAACAGCTCTATGGGGTTGAGATCTGGTGACTGCGCTGGCCACTCCATTACAGATAGAATACCAGCTGCCTGCTTCTTCCCTAAATAGTTCTTGCATCATTTGGAGGTGTGCTTTGGGTCCTTGTCCTGTTGTAGGATGAAATTGGCTCCAATCAAGCGCTGTCCACAGGGTATGGCATGGCGTTGCAAAATGGAGTGATAGCCTTCCTTATTCAAAATCCCTTTTACCTTGTACAAATCTCCCACTTTACCAGCACCAAAGCAACCCCAGACCATCACATTACCTCCACCATGCTTGACAGATAGTGTCAGGCACTCTTCCAGCATCTTTTCAGTTGTTCTGCGTCTCACAAATGTTCTTCTGTGTGATCCAAACACCTCAAACTTCGATTTGTCTGTCCATAACACTTTTTTCCAATCTTCCTTTGTCCAATGTCTGTGTGTTTTTGCCCATATTCATCTTTTCCTTTTATTAGCCAGTCTCAGATATGGCTTTTTCTTTGCCACTCTGCCCTGAAGGCCAGCATCCCGGAGTCACCTCTTCACTGTAGACGTTGACACTGGCGTTTTGCGGCTACTATTTAATGAAGCTGCCAGTTGAGGACCTGTGAGGCGTCTATTTCTCAAACTAGAGACTCTAATGTACTTGTCTTGTTGCTCAGTTGTGCAGCGGAGACTCCCACTTCTCTTTCTACTCTGGTTAGAGCCTGTTTGTGCTGTCCTCTGAAGGGAGTAGTACACACCGTTGTAGGAAATCTTCAGTTTCTTGGCAATTTATCACATGGAATAGCCTTCATTTCTAAGAACAAGAATAGACTGTCGAGTTTCACATGAAAGCTCTCTTGTTCTAGCCATTTTGAGAGTTTAATCAAACCCACAAATGTAATGCTCCAGATTCTCAACTAGCTCAAAGTAAGGTCAGTTTTATAGCTCCTCTAAACAGCAAAACTGTTTACAGCGATACTAACATAATTGCACAAGGGTTTTCAAGTGTTTTCTAATCATCCTTTAGCCTTCTAACACAGTTATCAAACACAATGTACCATTAGAACACTGGAGTGATGGTTGCTGGAAATGGGCCTCTACACAGCTATGTAGATATTGCATTAAAAACCAGACCTTCTGATTAATTTAATGTTATCTTCATTGAAAAAAACTGTGCTTTTCTTTCAAAAATATGGAAATTTCTAAGTGACCCTAAACTTTTGAACGGTAGTGTACATAAATCAATTAATTACCCAGAGGCTTATAACCCCATGTAAAAGGGCCCAGCAACAGTTGTCAAACGGAAAACACTAATTTGTTGGATCGTATCTTTCATGCGGTCCTAAAAATCAACCTATTAGTTTTATATGCTATTTTTTGAGGGATGCATTTGGTTCCTCACTCTTGATTTGCCAAGTACACTCATATGGTTAATAAATGTAAGAAATTAGAAAGACATTTTCACTGAAAAACATAATTTACAGGGTAACTGGTATTTTCACAGGGCAGATTACTGTTCCAGGGAAAAGTCCAATTGCCAGTAGAAGGTCAACGTTTTCTTTTACCCTGTGGCATATTGGTCTATGACATATTATGGTTGTTTGTTACCTTGTTCTGGATCAACTGTAGTGTGTGAGGATGAAAGGTTGATCTTGATGTATGTTTGTCTTTCCCACTAACGATGTAAGTGGGAATGTGAGTTCATAAAATACTGAAATTGCAGACAGACACTTTCGTTTTAACTGATGATAAACAATTTTATGTTCCAGAATGGCAATTGCAAAATACATTCCCTGCCTGCGGCCAATACTTAGAGTAACACGCAAAGACTCTAAGTCCTACAGCAGCTATCCATCATCTAGACGTTCCACTGTTACCAGCCATTGCAGTCAATCTTCTGATTTTAATGGGCATTCAAAACTTAAAGGTCGTCTGCCCTCGGTCTCAGACAGTGAATCTGTAAGAAAATTTAAAAATACTATTTCTGCAGTATATACAATGTTATCTGTTTGCATACTATAGACATGATTGTGGTGCACGAACTAAGTCCTCAAGATCTCAGCTGTCAAACTGCGAAAAGAACAGAAAATCATTCACTGTTGGATAATCTTTCTTGGTGACAGAATTTGGCCATCACTTCCCCAAGCACAGAATGCTTGTTGCCTTACGCCATGCTCCTTATTCTTTAAAAATAGACCTTTTGTTTGTTTTTGTACAATGGAGTAGCACACCTGTGGTTATCATAAGGTTTCAGGCACTGCATACAGACTTGTAAAGTTTCTTCACACATCGCTTGCAAGACTCGCCCAACCACACCGTACAGCCTAATTTCCCCCTAACAGTTGGTGCAGCTGTATCCTCAAACAGTAATCACAACAGCGTTCACCCTCTTCCCCATGTAGTACAGTGTTCCCCTTTCTATAATTTGCCAGTCACAGGAGTGTTCCTCCTCTCTCTTAAAATAGTCACAGGCATTCTCCCAACAGCAGTCAATGCAGTGCCCCTTAACAGTAATCACCGCATTGTTCCCCTTGTCCCTACAATAATATCCCCCTTCCCCTAATAGTCACAGCAGGATCTTTCCCCCTTTTCCACTAGTCAGAACAATGCTTTGCCTTCTGTAATATATATGGTATTATGTACTTTCTGATTTTCATGATTTATTCAGTGTAAAAAATTAACAGATATCAGCATGACCCCATATCTTATTTATTTATTACAGGGTTGGACTGATGCTGAAGCTGATATCAGTAATGTGAACTCCAGACAAGCTAGTAGGCAGGTTTCCTATGAGATGAGCAGAGACACCACTGACATCAATGATGTAAAATCTAAAGCTAAACTGAAAAGTCATGATTCTGGAATATTTGAAAAGGTAAGAACACATTTTACATTTCTGCGTACAGCAAAGAGAATGTTAAATTTTGTTCTCAGTAATGGTCTGTCCCGTTAGCCTTGTGTAGTTCATTTCAATTGTGTTTTACTATTGTTTTTGTGTGTTGTTTGTTTTTGTTTTTAAATGTTTATAGTATTCACTTTTTTTATCTAGGAGGTACTTTTTCAGAAAGTTTCAATATTTTAGAGCTCTTCTAACTTATTAAATCAAAGGTATGCTTTATTATGTAACATGTTCCACAACATTTGTACTATAGAGGTAAATCCTGCGGCTACTATGGGGCCACTGGAGAGCGGGGGCCTGGTCCAGAATGGCTGCATACCTTATTTTAATGGTTGTTGAGAACATGTGGTGGGTGTCACGTTGGGTGCGTGGACCCACTCAGCCATACTGCCTTGACAATATAGGAGCTGGCCAACAGGGTACAAGTCAAAGTCAATAGTTCGGATAGGTGTACCTGTGGTAACCTCTGACAGTAGCGAAGACAGGCTTGGATGGGACCTTGGCAGCAGGCGGACACCAGGCGTGGTGTAACCAGGAAGGCGTAGTACTCAGCACAACATAACTCCAACTCTAAATGACACTTGATTCAGGATAGCACGGGACACAAGATACAGTTAGCAGGAATGGGAACACTAGGAACTAGGAAACACTTAAGGGACCATTTGCAGAGACGAACATAGGTAAACGACAACAACACTCAGGCAATGCAGGAAAGAGCAGGGCCCTTCTTATAGTCCAGGGTGCTCATGGGCTAATTTGGTAACTAATTCAGGTGCGCCTGCTGGCCCTTTCAGAGTTGGCACGAGTGTGTGCGCGCACCCTACGGGACACAGCAGAGTGACATAGAAATGAGAGCTGGCGTCTCCTGAGGAGATGCAGGACAGCGCTCACTGATCCATGGCTGCGGCCGTCAGGAGGTAAGGAAACCTGAAGGCCCACGGCCATGGGTGTTACAGTATCCCCCCTCTTATGCCCCCTCCTCTTGGGGCCAGAGCGAGAGAGAAACTTCTTCAGGAGGGTAGGGGCATTGAGGTTCTCCTCTGGCTCCCAGGATCCCTCTTCAGGACCAAACCCCCTCCAATCCACCAAATAAAAAGTTCTTCCTCCCACTCTCTTGGTGTCCAGTATCTCCTTAACCTCAAATGTATCTGATGAACCGCTGGGAGCAACTGCAGGACTAGGAATTTTGGTGTAGCGGTTCAGGACCACAGGCTTCAGAAGAGAGACATGGAAGGAGTTGGGGATTTTGAGGGTAGGAGTCAGCCGAAGCTTGTAGGAGACAGGATTGATCTATTGCAAGATCTCGAAGGGTCCGAGAAACCTGGGAGCAAACTTGTATGATGGCACTCACAGCTGGATATTTCTGGAAGACAGCCAGACCTTGGTACCTGGAGGAAACTGGGGAGGCTCTTCTCCCTGTGTCTGCCTTATGTTCCATGCAGTCGGCCAGCAGAATGGAGGATCGGGTCTGCTGCCAGATTTGCAGGAAGTCCCTGAAAGCAGAATCAGGTGCGGGCACTTCGGACATAACGGATACCGTGAGAAGAATTAGTGGGTGTTGGCCGTAGACAATGAAGAACGGTGTAGTTCGTGTGGACTCGCTAGTATGGTTATTGTACGAGAACTCGGCCCAAGGAAGAAGCTGCACCCAGTCATCATGCTGCTTGGAGATGAAGTGTCGTATGTAGTTCTCCATGATCTGATTCATCCTCTCGACTTGACCATTGGACTGGGGATGGTAGGCTGAGGAAAAGTCCAATGTTACATTGAGAAGTTTACAGAGGGCTCTCCAGAACCTTGAGGTGACCTGAACCCCCTGATCAGACACGATATGCAGAGGTAAGCCGTGCAGGTGGAAGATGTTTTGGATGAAGAGGTTGGCCAGTCGAGAAGCAGAAGGTAGACCGGTCAGCGGAACGAAGTGAGTCATCTTCGAAAATTGGTCCACCACCTCCCAGACCGTACTGTATCCCACAGCGGGAGGCAGAACTGTAACAAAGTCCATTGCACAGTCAGCGGCTGGAGCAGGCCAGCAGGTTTGGAGTGCGCAACCTTGTTAGCTGCGCACACCGAGCAGGATGAAACAAAGTCCATGATGTCCTTGGGCAGCGTGGGCCACCAGAAATGACAGGCAATGAGGTCTCGGGTCTTACGGGTACCCGCATGACCTGTCAATCTGGGGCTGTGTCCCCAGTGGAGGATTCTCCCTCTGTCTGCCAGGCGCACAAAAGTCCTCCCCGGAGGGATGTCTCTAATTTGCAGGGGGTTGACAGAGACAATGCAAGACGGATCAACAATATTCTGTGGAGACTCCATGGTTTCCTCTGTCTCAAACGACCTGGATAAGGCATCGGTCCTCACAGTCTTGTCGGCCGGACGGTAAAGGAGCTCAAACTGGAACCGAGCAAAGAACAGCGACCACCTGGCCTGATGAGGGTTCAGCCATTGGGCCATCTGGAGATAGGTGAGATTCTTGTGGTTAGTGAATATCATGATGGGATGAACTGCGCCCTCTAGTAGATGTCTCCACTCCTCCAGGACCAATTTGATGGCCAGTAACTCCCAATCCCCAATCGAGTAGTTGTGTTCTGCGGTAGAGAAGAGTTTAGAGTAATAGCCTTGCCCTTGGAAACTCTCTGGAACAGAAGTACACCGGCACCAACAGGGGAGGCGTCCACCTCCAACAAAAACTGTCGTGATACATCTGGATGATGAAGGATAGAGGCTGGCGTGAAGGCACTCTTCAGGCTATTAAATGCGGATTCCGCTTCTGGAGTCCACACCTTCGCGTTCATGTCTATTTTGGTGTGGGTAGATATTGGAGATGTCAGTCAGGAGGAATGAACTGTCTGTAGAAATTGGCGAATCCCAGGAAACGCTGTATGAACCTCAAGCCTTAAGGACGTGGCCATTTCAGGACAGTCTTTACCTTCTCACGATCCATCTTGAGGCCTTGATCCGAGATGATGTAGCCCAGGAAGGGTAGTGCATCTCTCTCTCAAACACGCACTTCTCTAACTTGGCGTACAGGCATTTCTCCCTTAATCGTATCAAAACTTGACGGAAATGTCTCTGATGAGTCATCAGATCTGGAGAAAAAAATCAAGATGTCATCAAGATAGACCACAACATAAACATAGAGGAGGTCACGGAAGATGTCATTAACGAACTCTTGGAAGACCGCGGGAGCGTTACACAGGCCAAAGGGCATTACTAGGTATTCATAGTGTCCGTGACAGGTGTTAAATGCCGTCTTCCATTCGTCACCCCGGTGAATCCGGATTAGGTTATAAGCCCCCCGCAGGTCTAGTTTAGAAAATTTTTGGGCTCCTCGTATGCGATCAAACAGTTCAGAAATCAATGGCAACGGATATCTATTTTTTACCGTGATCTGGTTGAGAACCCGGTAGTGGACGCAGGGTCGCAGAGAACCATCCTTTTTCTTAACGAAGAAGAACCCGGCTCCTGCCGGGGAGGAAGACTTCCGTATGAAGCCTCTCTCCAGATTCTCCTTAATATAGGCGACATGGACTGAGTCTCTGGCAAGGAGAGAGGATATACCCTACCATGGGAAAGGGATGCACACGGAATCAGCTCGATAGGACAGTCATACGCCTGGTGTGGAGGCAGCGTCTCCACCTCTTTCTTGCTGAAGACATTCGAGAATGTAGAATAATAACAAGGCAATCCTGCCAAGGATTGAGGCAGAGGAGACTGAGTCGGATGAATCTGTACCAGGCAGAGGTTGAGATACTCGGGATCCACTGGAGGACCTCTCCAGAATTCCAGTCCAGGACTGGGGCATGTAGTCGGAAACAGGGCAGGCCCAGTAGCACAGGGTTGATGGCTTTAGACAAGACTAAAAAATTAGATGAGCTCGGAATGAAGGGCTCCTACTTGGAGATCCAGAGGCTTGGTCACAGCGACAAGCGTGCCTGGCAGAGGTAGTCCATTCACCGATGCAACAAAGGCCTTTCCAGAGGGGTTGTGGGCAACTGGAGAAGATCCACCAGGTCTCTCCGAATGAAGTTAGCTGCAGATCCAGAGTCCAGATAGGCAGAGACCCGGTGCGTCTTTTCGCCGAACACTATGGTCACGGGTAGAGATGAGCGAACTTATCAAAAGTTCGGTTCGGCTAGTTCGCCGAATTTCCCGAAAAAGTTCGATTCGGACCGAACTAATTCGGACCGAACCTGTAATTTCCGTGCGCCGAGCATGCTACTGTCCAGGGTGCTGATAGAGTTAATGGGCTGCACTAACTCTTTCAGCAACCTTGACAGTACATGCTCGGCGCGCGGAAAATAAAATTTTAATGTAATAAAAAATAAAAAAAAATAAGTTCATACTTACTTTCCTCCTGTCCGGAGGAACGTATTATTATTTTTTTTTGGCATGTATGTATGTTGGCATGTATGTATGTTGGCATGTTTTTATTTTTGCATGTATGTTTGCATGTATGTTTATATATATGTGCATGTATGTAATTATGTTTGCATGTATTTATGTTTGCATGTATATTTGTGCATGCTTGTATATATGTATGTATGTATCTTTGCATGTTTGTTTGTATGTATGTATGTTTTCATGTGTGTGTGTGTGTATGCATGTATGTATGATAGTTTGCATGTATGTATGTATATATGTGTGTATGTTTGCATGTATGTATATTTGCATGTATATATGTGCATGCTTGTAAGTATGTATGTATGTATGTATGTATGTATGTATGTTTGTATATATGTATGTATGTATGTTTGCATGTATGTTTGTTTGTATATATGTCTGTATGGCCATGTATGATACTGTCTGCTGGCGCCCTGTATCTAAGTCAACTTCGCGGCAGGCTTCTATACATGGTGTAACAGTCAGTATCACACATTAAACTGAATCCTAAGCCTACGACATGTTTTATTTTATTTATTTTTTATTTATTTTTTTACAGGTTTGGTGTTTGGACTACGTCGGTTTCGAGGACTACTTAGATGACGGGTTTTTTCTACAATAAAATGGTTAATGAGGGTTGTGTTGGGGGTGCTTTATTTCAATAAAATATTTTATCTATATCTTTGTCTTTTCTTTTCAAATTTTATTACTACCACTTTAGTAATGGCCGCTGTCTGAGTGACAACATCCATTAGTAAGGCGAGGCTTAGTGTTAGCCGGTGCAGAGGCTAACACTAACCACCATTATTACCCCGGTACCCACCACCACCAGGGGTGCCGGAAAGAGCCAGGTATGATCCAGTACCCGACCATCTGTTGTGATGGTCGGGCTCTGGGGCGGCCGCAGGCTGGTATCATGAGGCTGGGAAGGGCCAAAAACAGTGGACCTTCCCACCCTTGTAATGCTAGGCTGCTGCTGCTGTGTATTATCAGGCTGGTTATAAAAGTGGGGGGGACCACCCAATTTATCATAACCAGCCACATACAACACAGTGTTATTAGCCTGGGAATGGACAAAACCAGTGGCCCTTCCCACCCATGTAATGCCAGACTGCTGCGGCCTTGTATATGGCTGGTTATTAAATATGTGGGGGACCCGTCTATTGTTAAATTTGTTAAATTAAAAAAAAAAAAACGACGTGGGGGTCCCCCCCAGTTTTATAACCAGCCCGATACAACACAGCAGCAGCAGCCTAGCATTACAAGGGTGGGAAGGTCCACTGTTTTTGGCCCTTCCCAGCCTCATAATACCAGCCTACGGCCGCCCCAGCACCCGACCATCACAACAGATGGTCGGGTACTGGATCATACCAAGCTCTTCCCGGCACCCCTGGTGGTGGTGGGTACCGGGGTAATAATGGGTGGTTAGTGCTAGCCTCTGCACGGGCTAACACTAAGTACCGCCTTAATAATGGACGCTGTCAATCAGCCAACTGCCATTATCTAGGCACTAATAAAGTTTAAAAAAAAACACAAAGACAATTCTTTTTTATTGAAATAAGAAATCCCCAACAAAACCCTCGTTAACCATTTTATTAAAATTTGAAAAAACGTAGATCTACGCAGTAGTCCAACGAATCGAAGATGTAGTCCAATCGGTACATCAAAATCTGCAACAACATAAAAAAACAGTTATCAATGTGAACAATAACAATACTTCTACTCACCTACACACATATATACACGCACACACAAACAAACAACCATACACAAACACACACATATATACACAAACACAACAAGATATACACACACACACACACACACACACACACATAAACAGACAAACACACACATATACACGAACTCACACATATACAAACAAAAACACACATATCCAAACACACACATATACACAAACACACACATATACACAAACACACACATATACACAAACACACACATATACACAAACACATATACACAGTTATACACAAACACAACAAGATATACTCAAACACACACACACACACACACACATAAAGAGACAAACACACACACACAAATACACACACATATACACGAACTAACACATATACACAAACACACATACCCAAACACACACATATACACAAACACACACATACACAAACACATGTACACAAACAGACCCATATATACACAAACACACACATATACACAAACACACACACACACAAACATATACACAAACACATATACACAAACACCCATATATACATAAACACACAAACACACACCCATATACACACATATACACAAACACACATACAAAAACACACACACACAAAGATCTACACACACACACACACACAAACACACACACACACACACACACAGTTCACAGCAGCACAGAGTATTTCAGGAGATGAGCGTGCGGATCTTGTGCGGGGTGGTGACTTGCCAATCATGTGAAGGTGTTATTGAGGACAGGAGTGGAGGAGAGGTACAACTGAGCTACGTAATGGTAAGAGCAGGGTTCACAGCAGCACTGAATCTGCACGCTCATCTCCTGAAATACTCTGTGCTGCTGTGAACTCTGCTCTTACCATTACGTAGCTCAGTCTGTTACCTCTCCTCCACTCCTGTCCTCAATAACACCTTCACATGATTGGCAAGCCCCCACCCCGCACAAGATCCGCACGCTCATCTCCTGAAATACTCTGTGCTGCTGTGAACTCTGCTCTTACCATTACGTGGTGACTTGCCAATCATGTGAAGGTGTTATTGAGGACAGGAGTGGAGGAGAGGTACAACTGAGCTACGTAATGGTAAGAGCAGAGTTCACAGCAGCACTGAATCTGCACGCTCATCTCCTGAAATACTTTGTGCTGCCTTAAACTCTATGGACAGGTCAGGATCCTGTTTCTTTTAAATGCTGCACTGTAGCACAGCCTTATATAGTGGATCGAGCGGGTTCCCCAGCAGCATTTAAAAGAAACAGGATCCTGACCTGTCCACAGAGTTTAAGGCAGCACAAAGTATTTAAGGAGATGAGCACGGCCGGCCACGGGCAGCCGGTCGTTTTTCCGAGCCGTGCTCCCATTATAAAATATTTTACCCGTAATGACGTGTGGCTACATGTGTGCACCCGTCATTACGGCAGCGTTGCTAGGCGACGTCAGTAAATAGTCACTTTCCAGGGTGCTGAAAGAGTTAACTGATCGGCAGTAACTGTTTCAGCACCCTGGACAGTGACTACCAATCACAATATAGAGTAACCTGTAAAAAAAAAAGACGTTCATACTTACCGAGAACTTTCTGCTTCCTCCAGTCCGGTCTCCTGGCCGTTGCCTTGGTGACGCGTCCCTCTCGACATCCAGCTCGACCTTCCTGGATGACGATACAGCCCATGTGACCGCTGCAGCCAATCACAGGCTGCAGAGGCCTCTGCAGCCAATCACAGGCTGCCGCGTCGGAAAAGAAGGTCGGACTGGAGGAAGAAGAGGGACTCGTCACCAAGACAACGACCGGGTACGTATGAAATGCTTTTAATTTTATTTTTAATCAGCAGCCTCTTTTCTCTATCAGTGATTGATAGAGATAAGTGGCTGCTGATTTGTATAATATTTTTGACCGGGTTCGGTCAAAACGGGTTCGGCCGAGAAAATCCGGGATCAGCACTGCCAGGAGGTGTAGTCAGAGGGTCTGTACTGCCAGGAGGTGTAGTAGGAGTATGGCAGCTTGCACAGAGGTCTAGCATATCTGCCCGCATCACTTGTGACATTGGCATGGTCTTGGATTGACCAGCGGGGTCCATGGCCTGAACATAGTGTCACGTTGGGTGCATGGACCCACTGGGCCATACTGCCTTGACGGTATAGCAGCTGGCCAACGGGGTATAAGTCAAAGTCAATAGTTCGGATAGGTGTACCTGTGGTAACCTCTGACAGTACCGAAGACAAGCTCGGATGGGACCTTGGCAGCAGGCGGATACCAGGCGTGGTGTAACCAGGAAGGCATAGACACTCAGCAGGACACGACTCCAACTCTAAATTGATTCAGGATAGCACGGGACACAGGATACAGGTAGCAGGAACGGGAACACTGGGAACTAGGAAACACTTAAGGCACCATTTGCAGAGACGAACATTGGTAAACGACGACAACAACGCTCAGGCAATGCAGGAAGCGGCAGGGCACTTCTTATAGTCCAGGTTACTCATGGGCTAATTTGGTAACTAATTCAGGTGCGCCTGCTGGCCCCTTAAGGGCGGCACGAGTGTGCGCGCGCACCCTACGGAACACAGCAGAGTGAAGCGGAAGTGAGCACTGGCGTCTCCTGAGGAGGAGATGCGGGCCAGCGCTCACCGATCCATGGCTGCGGCTGTCAGGTGGTGAGTACACCTGGCGGCCCACGGCCATGGGTGTTACAGTGGGAATCCCCTCTCCACATGTCTTAGAATGTTAGAAAACAAGGGTGTGAGGAATCCACCCAAGGATGAGGGAAAGATGATGGGGGACAAACAAGCAACATATTCTCCATTCAAAAATGGTCAAGAGTGTGGTGGTGGTAGTGGTGTTAACCAGCATCAGCAGGGGGCGCATTTCAATATTTGCTCTGATACCTACTCATCTCTATGTACGCCTCTGCACAAAGATCAATACATGGATGGAGTTAGATCTCAGCAACATTTGAATCTGAATTAGCAGCCCCCAGTAAGAATTATTTCATATTATGTTGTATATTTGGCACTAACAGATAATTTAGAGATGTAATATTAATCATCAAAACTTTGTTTTATTTCCTTATTTTGTAGAACTCAATGGACACAGATGAGATTGCATTGGTGGAAATTGGCCCATCAGATCGTAGTTCTCCACTTGCTGTAAGTAGTTTACACTACATTCAACATGAGTATATATATACATAATTTTTTTATTATTTATTTATTTATCTTTTTGTAATGATACTTTTGGAAAAGAAGTACATTTTCTGTAGTGCTCATTACATCAGCCAAAAAAAAATCCAATTCTGTACTCCTTTAGTTATGAAAAACACTGAATGTTTATAAAGTTCAATAGATTTTTTCATACTTTGGTTCACGTGTCCACGTTTCTAAATTATTTAATAATACTAAACAAAAAATAATTTCTTCAGAAGGGGACCCAAAACACCTCTGCCTTATAAAAAGGCACCAAAGTCATAAATGGTACATGGAAGGTGGGAGGCTCTGTTTCACCTCCGCATTTGACTCTAACCTTGAATTTGTTACCTTTGAGTCGGCACCAGTGCACCTTTTGAATTGAGAAACTTTGAAAAGGTACGAACACATTTCTGTGTACAGCTATTTGAACAGGATATGCCTTAAATATGTAACAGATGTGGGTCCCAGCTCTGGGACCCGCACCTATCTCAAGAAAAGGAGAAACCTAACCCCCATACTGCCTGGTGAGGCAGCCAACAGCCTCCACATATAGGCGGGGAATAAATTGCAAGGTAGCTGCACATGTGCATGGCTCTCTTCATTAATTCCTATGGAAGTTAGGGAAACAGCTGAGCCCGCTTGCTGGAACTCGCATCTATCACGTGGGAATAACCTTTTAATAGTTAGATGGTATAGAATTATGGAGTTAATTATAAAGACAAGGAGCAATATGTACATATATGGCTCTGCAACAGCTGGAAGAAAACACATTGGGGGAACGCCTCATAATAAATGTGTTGCATGTTTCGGCTGGTAGTGTGCCACCATTGCGGTTATGATTTTTATGTTTTACTACTTGTGCACAATAAAAATATTTTTAAATAACAAAAAAATTGGTTTTGTGTCTCTGCATTACAAGAGCCATAGCTTGTGTATTTTTACGTCAATGTGGTCTTGTTTTTTCAGAAACGATATGTAGTTTACATTAGTAACATGGGACTTATTGATTAACTTTTTATAAACTTGTGTATGAATTAACATTTTTGAATTTTCCAAAGTAATAAAAGGAGTCATTACAAAATAGACTGAATACAATGCAGTGTATACAGGCCAAAACAAAAGCCTGCAAGTCACTAACAGTGAAAACATCATAACAATGTAGAGAGATGGCTTGATAAGTAAGAAGATTAGTAGTCAAGATGGGCCGTGAAAATGAGCGCCGATCAATGAGCCAGATCGTCGATCGGCGATCGTTTGCTCCTTTCACAAGGAGCAATGCTTGGTTATGTTACAACAAACTCTCGTCCCCATGCATTTCCATCATGTTGGCAGCACATCTCCCTATTTATACAGGGCGATGTGCTGCTGACAACGATAATATTTAATGCTGCATAAACGAGCAGATCAGCCACTGAACAAGTATTTGCACAGGGCACTGATCGGGAATGAGTGTTTATATGATTGCTTGTTTGCCCGGAAATTGGCCTGTGTAAAAGGGCCTTAACTCAGCCATTGTTTAACTCTATTCAAATGACAGGGGGTGTAACGAGAGGGTAACACTTAGGTAAGTCACTGGATCAAAACACTGTACATCGGAAAGTTAGCCACAATTGACCCGCTATACAATTAAAAAAAGAGCCATCTACGGGCTGCTTAGTGCCTAGGGGACAACTTAAAAATGATCTAACTGATGAACTTTTAGAACAAAAAGCAATTCCGCCGTTTAAAAAAAAAAATTTTTATAGCGTTCATCATAAGGTTTAAACAATGTGTTAACTTGTCCGGGTCATTACAATCTTGTCGATATCTTATTTGTATTTTCTTTATTACATTTTTTACAATTTTACGAAATAAAGCATTTAACAGGTTAGACGGCCCGGATTAAGGTTATCGCCAATCCCTGCCGTCATTCACAGCCAGGCTTTCTCAGTGATCGCATGGGCACAACTCTGTGCCCGTGGAATGACCATTACGTACATGTAGGTTGGAATGCGGTAAGGGCACCCTTCCCGTGACGTACATATATGTGATAATGTGTGTAGGTGTTAAGTTTGATTTTAATGAGAAGTATTATCATAAGATAACCATGACGTTGGTGCTTATAGTAAATGGATGTGCGTGTTTCTTGCAGTTGCTAAAATAAATCAAGGACATCACCCACATAACTGTGTGACGGTGGGATCACTCAAGGATACTGCAGATTTGTCATTTTAATTATTAAAGGGGTGCTGTTTTACCTGTATGCACTTTGACAGAGCAATCCACTGCACACTGTAGACCACAACTTTGAGCAAATTATATTGCCACTTACACGTGTATATGTCTACCGGATAATAGAATGAATGGTGTGGCCCTAATAAAGTTGGTGACATGAACAGAGGATAGAAAACACATGGATGGACTATCTCTATAATCCATTTCTCTGTGATTTGTCCAACATGTGGCTATGATTCTGGAGAGGTGGTAGAATGAGCGTTAAAAGGAATTGTCAGCTCTCCTGACATGTCTGTTTTAGTAAATACTTCCTCATGAAATTATGAAATTCCTCATTATAGAGCATCTTTTCTTAGAACTCTGCAATAGAACTAAGCCATAATACCAACACATTTTAGTATCGGTTTTACATTCGTAATACCCAGATCTCCTATGGATCTACTGCATCAGATTACATCACTATGGGATCAAATGTGTCTGATAATTGCTAAATCCATATTTGGCCTAAAAGCAACTGGGGTATGTAAGTGTCACCATTTATTCTGTGTGCAAAGTGATAAATGAGGTATGGGAATTATTTCTAAATTGTAAAAATAATTTACAAATAGAATGAAAAATTCCAATAAATAAATAAACAAATAACTGTTCTCACAATATATGCTAATTGTTATGCCAGCACAAGGGTATATGGGTTTTCACACGTAGAAGTAGCATACTTTGCTGGACAGGACATTTTAAATAAAAAGGTATCATTTTTAAGTTCTAATATTTTCTTGGAAGTGTATAGTTATTTCCACCCTGCATAAAGACATCAGGGTAAGCTCAGAGGGGATTTGTGTGCGTTAAAGTAGATACAGGCCAGGAAGATGTGTAATTGTGAAAATCATGCGCAAACTGTGTGTCATTTTATCAGGCCACTAGTGGGGGCTATATGCTAACAAAGATCCATATAGTCAATAAAGGTAAAATTGTATTTCAGTACATTCGTTCTATGCCTATATTAGTAGGGTGTGTTCACTTGTGCTGATTTTGTTGCACTTTTGTCGTGGCTCTGTCACTGCTTTTGCCACAATTTTCACTAAATCGTGAAAAACACATCCGTTTTGCAAAACCGTTTGGATTTTTATCTTTGCGTAAAGCTGATGAAATAAACACAACAAAATCGGCATGTGTATCCACCCGTAAACTCAGCTAAAATGTTAAGATAAATATGTTTGATTTTGACAGGTTATTTTTTACTCTTTCCAACCTTAAGACAGGAAAATATTTGAATGGCTATGGTCAAAGGAAAGGAGATCCTATATCCCATGTAGCAGCATCAAGAATACCCAGTATCATAGTGACCTACAGCAATCATCATGGTGGCCAAGGAGCCGTAGAGCATAACTCAACCTTGCCTTGTCATAAAACTAACAACCAAGATTGGGAGAAAGATATCAGAAGACAAACGGATAAAATGAAGCAGAACTCTACCACGATTATTACTGAGACTATACCGGAAATATTCACAGATCAGTCCTCACTAAGTAAAACTTCATGAAAGTCCTCACTTATGTTGGCTAAACATTGTGCTATCTATTTTTTTTTCTCCAAAACCATTCATGAAAACAAAAGGAGCTAGATATAATATATGACTCATCCTATACAACCAACTAAAAACACCAAAGTACTAAGTAATTGTGACTGGATTGATTTGGGAGGATCAATAACACTTTAGAGAGAATTCTAGAATGCCTTGATAGGAACAAGACTGTAAAGTTCCATGTGTTTTGACAGTTTACAGATGTGAAATAACTCATTGAATATGTTCTAATCTGGAATATATTGGAACAGACATAGAATTACAGATCTCTACTTAAAAGAACACACCAGTAAAAAAATATACACTGGGGTAGATTACTAATGCTGTTACATATTTACATAGGTTGAAAAAAGACACAGATCCATCAAGTTCAACCTTTCTCAAACAATTACACATAATTTATTGCTAGACTACTTATAACCCTCAATGACATTCATCAATAAATAATCATCTAGCCTTTTTTAAGTTTCTGCCTTGGGGTAGGGAATTACATAGTTTGACTACTCTAACTGTAAAGAACCCTTTCCTATATTGATGTCTGAAACATCTTTCTTCCACACGCAATGAATGTCCCCTAGTCCTTTGTAGAGTCCTTGGAAGAAACAGATCATGTGCCAGTTCTCTGTATTGGCCACAGATATACTTATACATGTTAATAAGATCACCTCTAAGGCGTCTTTTTTTAAAGCTGAATAAGCCCAATTTTTCTAGACTTTCATTGTAGGGGACACCGTCCATTCCATTTAATAATCTAGTAGCCCGCCTTTGAACCCTCTCCAGTTCTCCTATATCTTTTTACAAAGAGGAGCCCAAAACTGAATCCCATGAGACTTAGACAGTGCAAACTTAGACTACACTGTCAGAAGATGCACCAAATTTATCACAGTGGAGCATGCTGTATGATAAATTTCGCACATTTTGCTAGAAAATTGTATTTTCCTTGGTTGGCCAACCACCTCTTGGTTGGCGTAGCCTTACGCCATTTTTTGTTGCTAAAAATTTGTGCACGTTGGGATATTTTTAACCAATTTTCATTAAGCCACACCCCTTTCCTAAACACTTCTAAGAAGCGTTTAGTGAGGTGCAAATTTCTGTTCTTATCGGTGCAACTTGTAATAAATATCTTTAGAATGAAATGCGACACAGTGCTCCAAAAATGCACATTTGGGCGTAAAATACAGCAAAAGAAAAGCCCACTGTGTTATACCTAGTGCAGGACCTGAAGGGTGTTCCTTGAATATCTGTCATGGATCTACAATTTTTAACATCTGGCAACTGGAATTTGAATTAAAATGATCTTTTGGCCTTCTACAAAAGCACAAACATCCTAGGCTGCAATAAAAAAGGAAGACAAAGTAATCATGGTATTGCTCAAGGGTTCAGGGTCCTCATAACAATTTTATGGGGCAAGGGGTCCCCCTGAGGAGCAACCTGAGAGTAGAGCGCAAAAATACTCTGCTGAACTGTGAGTTCCAGCAGTCAGACAGACTGCTCATTCACAATACAGACAATGGAACAGCATTATTTTGTGGCAAATACATGGCAGTGTTATATGTGCACCATATGGCAGTATTATTTAGATACTATATAGTGGTATTATTTGTACATTTAATGACTGTATTAAATGGGCAGTTTTATTTTTATTTAATTTTTTTTTAAAAGTGAGTAAAAAGCATAAGCAGCATTTTTTGTTGACATGTGGAAAATAAATAAATAAATAAATAAATACATATATATATATATATATATATATATATATATATATATATATATATATATATATATATATATATATATATATATAATGCCAATTTGCTTTGTATCTAATATGGATAATTTGTATCAATGTACATTGTACATAGTTCAAAGTCAATGTCCCTTCTTTTACATTATTATATAAAGTATATATGTTTAGAACTTGTGAACACAAACTAAGATGAAACTTGTCCAATATTACATTAGTACCTGTACACACATACACTTTAATACATATTTTATTTAAAAAAAAAACGTATTTATGATAATTCTATATGCAACTATGAACAAAAATAACTACTAAGAACACAATGTAACTTTTATGCTTATTGCTATAGAAATGTATCCATGATTATATCTTATTTAAACTATTGAACAAAGTGAGTGAAAAGTCTTTATGGTTGGCACATGAGCCACTGTCTGTGTCTGTCTACTGTGTTTCATTCCTAGCAAAGGTCAGTATGATAAAAGGAAGATCATAGACTGCTACTGAGCGCTTTCTATCTCTAATGCGATTATACGTTGTCTTGTACTATTACCATTAAAGTCTTGTATATGGGTGTTTTTTTTCAGCTGAAATAATCTGTCATTAATAACACATTCTTAACTGTTCTTAGCTTCACCATAGCAACTTTTAGATGGAAAGCCTCTCTGAAAGTTAGACTTATGTTGTGCATATCTATAGGTGGCGTAAATATCTGTTATATGTTAAAAGCACAGCAGTTTATATATTCAGTAGCGTATTATGGTTTGGAAGTATACTTACTTTGAACCACTTTAGCATATAGGGCAGCCCTAGGGACCGGGTGTGACTGCTACCTCAGCACCCCCTATAGCTATGCCCCTGGTGGTCATGAAGTGCTAGCCCTCAACTGTTTCAAATCCTTCTTAATCGTCAGATCACAATAAGTATGTTTAGAAACTCATTGTTTAAGCCCAGCGCCACTCTCATAGGGTGTACCACAAGGTTCAGTACTGTCACTGCTGTTATTTGCTATTTATGTGATACCACTTGGTAGGAAAGCCCAGCTACCACAGCTATGTAGATGACACACAGCTTTAGAGACCCATTCTGCCCAACACTGCAGGGTTAGCAGCTAGACAATTATAGAATAGGTATTAGGTGATATTTTGGCCAAAATATGTAAGCAGCTCAATGTCAAGTGTCCTCATTAATTTCCTAGTCCCTAAACTAACAGTTAAAGCAAATCACTGAAAAAGCACAACAGATAAAGAAATCATAGGAGCCAAAGGCCACGTAGGCTAGTATTTTAACCTACTATATAGCTGGTAAGTATGGTCTGTGATATTATATTTACTTATGTGCTTTTTTAAAGGAAAATTATTAATGAGCAAATTAAAATACAATCACATCGACAAGTCGTTTTAGTGAGGTCATCTTTATAAATTTACTATTTTTCTGAAATGATGCAGAAGAATCAGCTAAATAATTCATTAAATATGTGAACTTCAATCCCCTGGGGCATCTTTTATATAGCAACAATCCAACAAACATAGATTACAATGCTCAATCTGACACTAAGTAACAGATAGTAATACTTTTATTCCAGAATAATATCCAGAGATAGAATCCAGGAGGTTCTCCTAATTCACCTATAGGACCTCTTTTTCCCATCAAATTCAGTTTGGGTATGTTTACACGATGAGAGGCATTTACGTGTGAAAAGACAGACTGTTAACAGCTGCCTCGTTTCACACGTAAATGCTCCTCCTCGTAATTTACGAGGCCTCTGAGACGCTCGTAAATCTTGAGCTGTGCTTCATTGAGTTCAATGAAGAACAGCTCAAATTACGTGGCAAAGAAGTGCCCTGCACTTCTTTGCCGAGGCAGTCAATTTACGCGTCGTCGTTTGACAGCTGTCAAACGACGACGCGTAAATTACAGGTCGCCTGCACAGTACGTCGGCAAACCAATTCAAATGAATGGGCAGATGTTTGCCGACGTATTGTAGCCCTATTTTCAGACGTAAAACGAGGCATAATACGCCTCGTTTACGTCTGAAAATAGGTCGTGTGAACCCAGCCTTTGGGTTTGAGCAGTGCAGCACTCTTCATTTTCTGAATAAATGGATAAAAAAAGAGACAAAGTAACATTCGCATCAGCAGTGATTGCCCATGGCAAATGTCTAGCCTGGTCGTCAATGGTGAGTCAATTCAAGATATAATTAGAGGTCTTAAGACAGGACGAGTTACTGGGCAGAGGATCAACCAGAGTCAGCAAATGCAGTACCAGAGGACTAGGTTTGAAATTAGTCAGTAATAATATGGGTCAGAAACCAGTAAAAACAAAAAAAATATAGCAATTAACCACTAAGGCTGGGTTCACACGAGCACATTAACGTCCGTATTGGACGGACGTATTTCGGCCACAAGTCCCGGACCGGACACACTGCAGGGAGCCGGGCTCCTAGCATCATAGTTATGTACGATGCTAGGAGTCCCTGCCTCTCGATGGAACTACTGTCCCGTACTGAAAACATGATTACAGTACGGGACAGTTGTCCTGCAGAGAGGCATGGACTCCTAGCGTCGTACATAAGTATGATGTTAGGAGCCCGGCTCCCTGCACTGAGTTCGGTCCGGGACTTCCGGCCGAAATACGCCCGTCCATTACGGACGTTAATGTGGTCGTGTGAACCCAGCCTAACGGTAAGTGGCAGATTTGTTGCATACGTTTTTGCAACTGTCTCTTTGATCTGAATGGAATTTGTAGAAATACACCAGACAGGTGCTGGGAAGTGATAATAATATGGTTACATTTAAGAGGCCAAGTACTTAACCCTATCTAGCGATTTATTTATTTTTCTCTCCATGTAGCAGTTATAATTTTATTAAAATATCTGTTGTCCTGGAAAGGGTAATAGATACTTAACTGAAGGTGGTTCTAGTACTAAAGTCTGAAAACACCTGGGGTACAATGTGACCATAGCAAGAGCGGTGCATAGCATGACACAAATAATTTGATCACCATCATATATATATATTAGATTGTATAATGCGTTATTAAACCTTGAAAGTATTACAATACTATGACTGAACACCACCATACAGTGACTGAATAATGCTGTGATACCCTAGTCTAATAATAATACCCTCTTACACTGACAGAGTAGCAGAGCCATACAGCGAGTCAATAATACCGCCATACTGTGACTTAAAGGGGTATTCCCAGAAATGACAATTATCATCTATCCACAGAAAAAGCATGTTTATAATAGAAGCTTGATTTAAATATTATGTAATTTTATGGTCATACATTCCCTTTCATGGGTCACTCCCAGCTAAAACTCCATCTATTAATCTTGAAAAAAAAGGTTTAACATCTGCACATAATTTCAGCCCAAGTAAATGAAACATTAAAAACAGAGGGTGAAATTTTAATTCCCTCATGGGCAAACCTTGGTAGGGGTTCCTAGTAACCGGAAGCCCCACGTCTGAGCAATGTGGAAGAAAACATTGAGTTAAATATATAATATTAATAAGTGGTAGCTACTATTAATAGACTCCAAAGATATTCATTATTAACCCATAACCTTCCTAGACCACCATGGATAAAGGATATAAATATTAATCCCTTAGTCACCCTAGAGCATCAAATATATTATGTATTTACCATTAAGACATTCCAGGCCCCAAGGAATATTACAGGAATACTTTCACTAACCATATAACCACCCTATGTAAAAATGTGTGATGTAATACATGTAGAAAGTTACGAAAGTAGGTATAATCAGTGGTTGAGAGGCAATGAGGGGAATTTTGCCATCTCTGTCATGGGCACCAACACACTTGGAACCGCTCCCTTTAAATGTTCTGCATTTGCCCTTTTTCATAAATTTTAGCTGATTTCACTTTTCAATACTAAAATTCTAGACACAAGAGGCTCAAACAAAGTGGGTAATTTATAGCCCACAGAAAATTACAAGATCTGAAGATGTTGCAAGGGTGCAAGACATTAATGCAGATACTCATTTTCAGAGAGCAGTGCTGTAGGCTGCATAATAAAATGTAGATTCTGCCACTTCAAAATCTAAAATTTTCTAGCAAGCAAATAAAATATCAAAAAGGAATTCTCATGTGTTTTGAGCAAGAACCTCTTAGGGTAACTGACAGCATTTGGATGGAGTTTAAATGTTTTTCAGTGTTTGCGTGGATTTCCTCTGGGTCAGTGGCGTAACTAGCGCCCTAGCAGCCAAGGGCGTAACTAGGAAAGACTGAGCCCCATAGCAAACTTTTGACTGGGCCCGCCTTCCCTAGGTGCCACACACAGCCCCACTTATAGATAGCCCCCCTGTAGATATTGCCATCTGTAGATTGTGCCATACAGACCCCCATAGATACATGGCCATGTATGATACAGTCTGATGGACCCTTGTCACGAAGGGTCTGTGGACCCACTGGGCCATACCGCCTTGGCCGTAAGGCAGCTGGCCAACAGGGAGCAGGTGAAAGTCTATAGTTCGGGACATAGACCCCCTTGTAGACAGTGTCACACCACACTTGTAGCCAGCGCCCCCCACCTCCCCATTTTAGATAGTGCCATACAGCCCCCCGGTAAATAGCGCCATACACCCCCACTTGTATATGGTGTGACAGCCCCACTCCCTTGTATATAGTGCCACACAGCACCTCTCCCTTGTATATAGTGCCAAACAGCCCCCTGTAGATAGCGCCAAACACAGACCCCTGTAGATTGCGCCAAACACAGACCCCTGTAGAGTGCGCCACACACAGCCCCTGTAGACTGCGCCACACACAGACCCCTGTAGACTGTGCCACACACAGATCCCTGTAGACTGCACCACACACAGACCCCTGTTAATAGTGCCACACACAGACCCCTGTAGATTGCTTCACACACAGACCCTTTAGATTGCGGCACACATAGACCCCTGTAGATAGCACCAGACAGAACTCCCCCTTGTAAATAGTGCCATACAGCCCCCAGTACATAGTGCCACACAGCTCCCCCTTAGTGGTGCCACAGAGCCCCCCTTGTACATAGAGCCACACAGCCGCCCCCTTGTGTATAGTGCCACACAGCCTCCCTTGTGTATAGTGCCACACAGCCCCCCTTCTATATAGTGCCACACAGCCCCCATAGATAGCGCCATACACAGAACCCCCATAGATTGTTCCACACACAGATCCCTGTAGATAGTGCCACACACAGACCGCTGTAGATAGTGCCACACAGCACTACCCCTTGTAAAAAGTGCCATATAGCCTCCGCTAGTAGACAGTGCCAAACAGTCCCACCCTTAGTAGTGCCACACAGCCCCCTTTGTATAGAGTGCCATATAGCTCCCCCCTTGTGTATAGTGCCACACAATTCCCCCCTTGTATATAGTGCCAAACAGCCCCCTTGTGTATAATGCCACACAGCCCCCTTTGTGCACAGTGCCACACAACCCCCTTGTATATAGTGCCACACAGCCCCCTTGTATATAGTGCCACACAGCCCCACCTTGTATAGTGCCACACAGCCCCCCTTGTAAAGCGTAACACAGCCCCCACACAACCCTCTCCCTTGTATATACTGCCACACAGCCCCCTCTCTTGTATATAGTGCCACACAGCAATCCCCCCTGTATATTGCCACACAACCCCCCCCCCCCCAAAAAAATATTTTACTTACCTTGCCCCTTTCTCACGACGGACGGAGTGCTGCATATCCTCCGGGTGGGATGCTTGCGCAGGCCAGTGTGATGCAGTGATGTCATCATGCCAGCTTGCGCAGGGAGTTTTTCCAGCGCTTTATAGGCTGCAGGCCTAACATGGCTTGCAGCCTTTAGCAATCAATTGTATTCGTGTTCTGAGGACGCAGATACAAGTGGATGTGGCTGTCGCTATTACCAGGGCATCCTGCGGTGCTAGCAACACCATTGGTCATGAGGGGGGCCGGGCGGCGCCAGCCACGGGCAGGGATCCATTATTGGATGGGGGCCCTGGGCAATTACCCAATTTGCCCCCCCTAACACCGGTCCTGCCTGCGCCTGATAGGCTGCAGGTTGAACGTTGCCTGTTGCCTAGTAAATGGCAGAGTAGGGAGATATCTCCCTGCTATGCCATAGCGTCAATAGTATCTGCGTCCTAAGGATGCAGATACTATTGAATGTAGCCTCGCTGACACTGTAGCAGCCGTAACGGCTGCTAGCGGTGCCACCGGGCATGGGGGGGGGGCATGTAGCAGCTGCTATGGCTACTACAGCGGTAGTTACGCTACTGGTAGCAGCCATAGCGGCTGCCATGGGGCCCGCAGCATGAAGGGGCCCATGCCGCCCACCGGCATGGCCACCCCCATGCCCGGTGGTGAGGCTAGCAGCCGCTATGGCTGCTACAGCGGTGGCGATGCTACATTCAATAGTATCTATTGAACACTATTAGTAGACTATTGAACACTATGGCAGAGCAGGAAGGTATCTCGCTGCTGTGCCATTTACGAGGCTACAGGCCGCTCGGCCTGCAGCCTGTCAGGTGCAGGGACAGGATCCCTGCGCAGGATGGCGTGATGACGTCACTGGATCATGCCAACCTACGCAAGGATTGCGTCGGCGTTGTGCATAAGCTCCGTTCGTTATGGTACTGCAACAAACAGAGCTGATCCACATTGCCGATGGGAGATGTGAGTAAGGTGAGTATAATTTTTTGTTTTATTTGTTTGGGGGCCACAGTCTACAAGGGGAAAGTGGGGGGGCTGTATGGCACTATTTACAAGGGAGAGGTGGGGTCTGTATGGCACTATTTACAAGGGAGAGGTGGGAGGCTTAATGGCACTGTCTACAGGTGGGAGGTGGGGGGGGCTATATGGCACTGTCTACAAGGGAGAGGTGGAGGACTGTATGGCACTGTCTACAAGGGGGAGGTGGGGGCTGTATGGCACTATCTACAAGGGAGAGGTGGGGGATTGTATGGCACTATCTACAAGGGGGAGGTGGGGGGCACTTTCTACAAGTGGTGGTGGGGGCTGTATGGCACTATCTACAAGGGGAGGTGGATGGTACTATCTACAAGGGGGAGGTGGGGGAACTATCTACAAGGGTGAGGTGGGGGTCACTATCTACAAGGGGGGCTGTATGGCACTGTATACAATGTGGCAATGTGGCAGAATCTACAGGGGGCTGTATCGCATAATCTATGGGGGGCTGTATGGTACTATCTACAAGGGGGAAGTGAAGGCAGCCGCATATGACCTCATGACGCTGGATGGTGTCGGGATATTCAACTCACCTGGATCCGAAGAGGAGGGTAAATGTAACATTACTGCCTGCTGGGGTCCTGTATCTAAGCATGCCTTGTGGTAGGCTTAGATACAGAAAATAACAGACATTATCACACGTTTACACTATATCAAAGCCTACCACATGGTGGGATTAAATATATGACCATGTATGATACTGCCTGATGCGCCCTGTATCTAAGCCTACCACATTGGAAGCTTAGATACAGGGCCCCACCAGACAGTAATCTTATACTGTGTCATGATCTGTGGGTATGTGGACCCACTGGGCCGTACCAAAGTAGCGGGATAGCAGCTGGCCAAACAGTATACCAAGTCAATGTCTATATAGTCCAAGCACAAGGGTACCTGTATCAGTTCAGACAGTAGTAACGGCTAGGCTCAGATGGGACCTTGGCAGCAGACACCAGGTGTGGTGTAACACAGCAGGCGTGACCGATAGCACAACACGACTCCAACTTTCTAAGGCACAGGAACAACAGTAGCACGATATACAGGATACAGTTAGCAGGTGCGGGAACACTGGGAACAGGATAACAATAAGGGACCATTTGAAAGACTAACACGGGTAAAACAACAACGCTCAAGCAAAGAGTGAAAGGGCAGAGCCCTTTTTGTAGTCCAGGGTTATCATGGGTTACTAGAGTAAATATGAAAATCAGATCATATCAAATGCTAGAGCTCAGTACAAATCATACGGTGTCAACCAGTGAATAATGGTAATATTCATATACAGAGGGAGGAGGGGATGGAAAGAAGGGATAATATTCCCTATTCCCTCCCCCCATTTGCTCCCTTCTTTCCATCCCCTCCTCCCTCTCTATATGAATATTATCATGGGTTAATTGATGATTATTTTCATGTGCGCACGCTGGCCCTTTATAGCCGGGCACGAGCGTGCGGGCACACCCTATGGGACATACCAGAACAGAGCAGAAGTGAGCACTGGCGTCTCCTGGGGAGGAGGTACTGTCCAACCCTCACAGATCCATGGCTGCGGCTGTCAGGGGGTGAGTAATGCCAATGGTCTGCGGCCGTGGACGCTACATACTGTATAAGATTACTGTCTGCTGGGGCCCTGTATCTAAGCCTAACATGTGGTAGGTATAGATACAGGGTCCAACAGACAGTATCACAAACTGGTCCTATATCTAAGCCTACCACTTAGATACATGGCCATGTATGATACAGTCTGATGGGCCCTTGTCAAGAAGGGTCTGTGGACCCACTGGGCCGTACCGCCTTGGCCGTAAGGCAGCTGGCCAACAGGGAGCAGGTGAAAGTCTATAGTTCGTATAGGTACCTGTGGCAGCTCAGACAGCAGCAGGGCAGGCTCGGCTGGGACTAGGCAGCAGGTAGACGTCAGGCGAGGTGAAGCAGGTCAGACGTGGATATAGCACGACACGACGTTGGTACAGCACAGTGCTAGACCAGGATGGTATGGAATGCAAGGAACTGGAACAGGTACAGGAACTGGAACAGGTACAGGAACAGGAAACACACTAGGAGGCCATCACATAGACAAACTAGGAAACATCAACAACGCTCAGACATAGAAGCAGGGGGATGGACCCCTCTTATAGTCCAGGGTACTCACGGGTCAAAGTTCATCAAAAGGTCCGGTGCATGTGCTGCCCCTTTAAAAGCAGGCACGAGCGTGCGCGCGCACCCTACGGGATCCAGCTGAGGTGAGTGGACGCGAGCGTCTTCTGAGGAGGAGGCTGGGGCCAGCGCTTGCCGACTCGTGGCTGCAGGTGTGAGGAGGGGATTGGAGCTGACAGCCCGCAGCCACGGATATTACAGTATCCCCCCTCTTACACCCCCTCTTCTTGGGAGCAGAGCGAGAGAGAAACGTCTTCAGCAGAGCAGGTGCATTGAGGTTCTCCTCTGGCTCTCAAGACCTTTCTTCAGGACCAAACCCCCTCCAATCCACCAAATAAAAGGTCTTTCCTCTCACTTTTTTGGTGTCCAGGATCTCCTGAACCTCAAAGGTGTCTAAAGGGCCGCTGTAGGCAACCACAGAGCAAGGAGTTTTGGTATAGCGCATCAGGACCACCAGCTTCAGGAGGGAGACATGGAAGGAGTTGGGGATCTTGAGGGTAGGAGGCAGCTGAAGCTTATAGGTGACAGGTTTGATCTGCTGTAGGATCTCGAAGGGTCCGAGGAACCTGGGAGCAAATTTTCATGATGGCACCCTTAGTCGGATATTCCTGGAAGACAGCCAGACCCTCGGGCCAGGAAGAAACTGAGCATGTTCTCTTCTCCTTGTGTCAGCCTTCCGTTTCATGTGGTTGACTGCCATCAGGATGGAGGATCGAGTCTGCTGCCAGATCGGTAGGAAGTCTCTAAAGGTGGAGTCAGCCGCTGGAACCTCCGAAGTATCGAGCACCGGGAGAGGAATTCCTTGTGGACTCGCTGGTGTGATTATTGTAGGAGAATTCTGCATGGGAGCAACTGCACCCAGTCATCACGCTGCTTGGAAATGAAGTGGCGTAGGTAGTTCTCAAAGATCTGATTGATCCTCTTGACCTGACCATTGGACTGAGGATGGTAGGCTGATGAAAATTTCACACAGAGGAGTCCGCAGAATTCTCTCCAGAACTTCGAGGTAAACTGAACCCCGATCAGACACAATATGCTGTGGCAAGCCGTGCAGGCGGAAGATCTGCTGGATGAACAGCTTGGCCAGCTGAGGAGCAGAAGGCAGACCGGTCAGAGGAACGAAGTGGGTCATCTTCGAAAATCGGTCCACCACACTGCATCCAGCAGAGAGAGGCAGGTCCGTAATAAAGTCCATAGCTATATGCTGCCAGGGAGCATTAGGCACAGGCAATGGCTGGAGCAGACCAGCAGGTCTGGAGTGAGCGGCCTTGTTGGCTGCACATACAGAACAGGAAGAAACAAAGCCCATAATGTCCTTGGGCAGCGTGGGCCACCAGAAATGACGAGCAATCTAATCCCTGGTCTTACCGACCCCCGCGTGACCTGCCAGTCTAGAGAAGTGTCCCCAGCGGAGGATTCTTCCACTATCAGCCAGGCGCACAAAAGTCCTCCCTGGAGGAATATCCCCAATTTGCAGGGGATTAACAGAGACAGTGCAAGATGGATCAATAATGTTCTGTGGACTCTCTATGGTGTCTTCCGTCTCGAAAGACCTGGACAAGGCATCGCCCTCACATTCTTGTCGGCCCGGCGATAATGGAGCTCAAACTGGAACCTTGTAAAAAACAGTGACCACACGGCCTGACGAGGGTTCAGCCGTTGGGCCATCTGGAGGTAGGTCAGATTCTTGTGGTCTGTAAAAATCTGGATCGGATGAGCTGCGCCTTCTAGTAGATGTCTCCATTCTTCCAGAGCCAAATTTGATGGCCAGTAACTCCCAATCCCCGATCGAGTAGTTGCGTTCTGCGGAAGAGAAAAGCTTAGAGAAATATCCACATACCATTGACTTGCCCTTGGAACCTCTCTGGAACAGGAGTGCACCAGCACCGACAGAGGATGTGTCCACCTCCAATGAGAACTGCAGAGAGACATCCTGATGATGGAGGATAGAGGCTGACGTGAAGGCACTCTTCAGGCTATTGAATGCGGACTCTGCCTCGGGAGTCCACACTTTGGCATTCATACCCTTCTTAGTAAGGTTAGAGATGGGAGAAGTCAGTGAGGAGAAGTTTGGAATAAACTGCCTGTAATAATTAGTGATTCCCAGAAATCGCTGTATAGCCCTCAAGTCTTGAGGGCGTGCCCATACCAGAACAGACTTTACCTTCTCAGGATCCATCTCGAGACCTCGATTCGAGACGATGTAGCCCAGGAAGGGTAGAGAATATTTGTCAAACACGCACTTCTCCAGCTTGGCGTACAGACGATTCACCCTTAACCGTAGCAGAACTTGATGGACATGTCTCTGGTGCGTTATAGGATCTGGAGAAAAAATAAAGATGTCGACTACTACACAAACATAGAGGAGGTCACGGAAAATGTCATTCATAAACTCCTGGAAGACTGCGAGAGCATTACACAGGCCGAAGAGCATTACAAGATACTCATAGTGTCCATCACGGGTGTTAAATGCAGTCTTCCATTCATCACCCTGGCGAATCCGGACTAGGTTGTAAGCCCCACGCAGGTCTGGTTTAGAAGAAATCTTGGCACCACGTATACGATCAAACAGTTCAGAGATCAGTGGCAATGGATATTTATTCTTCACCGTGATCTGGTTGAGACCTCGGTAGTCGATACAATGACGAAGAAAGCTATCTTTCTTTTTTACGAAGAAGTCCCCGGCTCCTACCAGGGAGGAAGACTTTCGTATGAAGCCCCTCTCCAAGTTCTCTTTGACATAGGCGGACATGGACATAGTCTCTGGCAAGGAGAGAGGATATACCCTACCACGGGGAAGTCACTCCTAGCAACCCTAGGTTTTGGGATCTTTGGGGACACAGGCGCACAAGATGGCCACCGAGGCCGCAATATAGACAGAGTCCCGAAGTGCGTCTGCGTTGTCTCTCCTGAGTGGATAGCTTACACTGGTCCAACATTATAGACTCTTAAGGAGGGTCGACATCTGTGGACAGCAGGGGTTGCTGCAAAGTAGGGGCCAGACTAGGAAGGCCTCCCTCCCGACGAAACTCTTGGAGGCGTTCTCGGATCCGCATATCAATCCGGGCGGACAGCAGGATGAGGTCATCCAGGGTAGATGGCAGGTTTCGAGCGGCAAGTTCGTTCTTCATTTTAGGAGACAGTCCATACCAGAATGCAGCCACCAGGGCCTCATTAATCCATAACAGTTCTCCCACCAGGGTGTGGAAGTGGATGGTGTACTCACTCACGGAGGTGTCTCCTTGGTGTAGTTTAATCAAGGAAGCCGCTGCAGATGAGACCCATCCAGGCTCCTCAAACACCATGTGAAAAGTCCGGAGGAAGGCTTGAAAGTCATGGGTCTCTGGTCCTTGTTTTTCCCAGATAAGGTTCGCCCATGCAGGAGCCTTGCCAGTTAGGAGAGAGAAGATGAAAGCGACCCTTGCACCGTCAGATGAAAATGTCCTCGAATACAGGCTGAAATGGATCTGGCACTGGTTCAAAAATCCACGACAGGTACCTGCATCTCCATCATAGCGGTCTGGAAGTGCCAAAGAAAAACGCGGGTCGACACTGCCTGGAGGTGTAGTAGGAGGAACAGCAGCTAGTGCCTCCTGCTGATGTACGAGAATGTTCAAAGCCTGGAGGAGTTGGTCCTGTCGAGAATGGAGATCCAGCATATCCGCCCGCATCTCCTGTGTCGTCCTCATGGTCGACCAGCAGGTTCCATGGCCTGAGCTTACTGTCACGGAGGGTCTGTGGACCCACTGGGCTGTACCACCTTGGCGGTAAGGCAGCTGGCCAACAGGGAGCAGGTGAAAATCTATAGTTCGTATAGGTACCTGTGGCAGCTCAGACAGTAGCAGGGCAGGCTCGGCTGGGACTAGGCTGCAGGCAGAGGTCAGGCGAGGTGAAGCAGGTCAGACGTGGATACAGCACGACACGACTTTGGCACAGCACAGTGCTCGACCAGGAAGGTATGGAATGCTAGGAACAGGAACAGGTACAGGTAACACACCAGAGGCCATCACATAGACAGGCTAGGAATACACAACAGAGCTCAGGCGTGGGAGGATGGGGCTGGGACCTTCTTATAGCCCAGGGTGCTCTGAAGCAATCAGCTCAACTACCAACAGCTCGTGAGCGCACCCTGGTGGTCACTGTGGAGCAGGACGGCCATATGTGCAGACATCTCTTGAGAGAAGCGTGTAGTCCATTCACTGAAGCAACTGTCAACGGGTTCTCCAGTGGGGTGGTGGGTAAATGCAAAAGGTCCACCAGGTCTCTACAGATGAAATTAGCAGCGGATCCAGAGTCTAGATACGCAGAGACCTGATGCGTTTTCTCTCCGGACACTATGGTCACAGGTATAGACAATCTAGACGGAAGTCACTCCTAGTGTAATGACCGGGGGGTAGGGAAACAGACAAGTGAGCCCTAATCTACCCGCCACTCTGTCCCTGCCTACTTGCAACGACCCGCCCTAGGCGACGGGGTACAACTGGGCGGCGGTCCCTGCACTCAGTAAGTGCACGACAAACACGACAAACATACAAGGGAATACAAGCAAGGGAAGGGGCAGTTGTCCACGGCAACACCGTGAGCAACCAGAGTGGTGAACGAGCCGAGTCAAGCCAGGAGTGTGCGAGGTACCAAACGAAGAGCAGAAGAGTAGTCAGTAAGCCAGGGTCTGTATGGAGCAGGAACAAAGTAGAAGGAGCTGTAGCTGGGCCAGGAAACCACACGAAAAAGAATAACAAGCAAGGAGGAACAGGAAATGCAGGTATAAATAGACAGAGGGCGGGAGCTAGCTGAGTCTGGCCAGGCTGTGATAGGCTCTCCCACTCCTAAGCCTGCCAGCCTGAGTGGTGGAAGCTGGAGTCAGTCTCAGGGATGTAGATTCAGGTGCTGACTGATTAATTAAGGGAGTTAACCCCGAAGCTGTGCCTGGCAGATCCTTTACAGTACCCCCCCTTTTATGAGGGGCCACCGGACCCTTTCTAAGTGGACCTGGCTTACTGGGGAAACGCAGGTGGAACCTCCTGACCAATACCCCAGCGTGAACATCCCGGGCGGGTACCCAAGTCCTCTCCTCGGGCCCGTAACCTCTCCAATGGACCAGGTACTGGAGGGAGCCTTGGACCATCTTGCTGTCCACAATCCTGGCCACCTCGAATTCCACCCCCTCAGGGGTGAGGACGGGAACAGGAGGTCTCCTCGAGGGAGCCAAGGACGGGGAGCAGCGTTTAAGGAGGGAGGCATGAAACACGTTGTGTATACGAAAAGACGGGGGTAACTCCAGCCGGAAGGAGACAGGATTGAGGACCTCAATGACCTTATACGGCCCAATAAACCGGGGAGCAAACTTCTTGGACGGAACCTTGAGACGCAAGTTCCTAGACGACAACCACACCAGATCCCCGACCATAAACAGGGGGTTAGCAGAACGTTTTCTATCAGCCTGAGTTTTTTGTACGCTCTGGGACGCCTCTAGGTTCTTCTGAACCTGGGCCCAGACTTTGCACAGTTCCCGATGAACGACCTCTACCTCGGGATTGTTGGAACTACCAGGTGAAACGGAGGAGAACCGTGGATTAAACCCAAAATTACAGAAAAAGGGAGAGACCCCTGACGAGTTACTGACCCGGTTATTAAGGGAAAATTCGGCGAGGGGAATGAATGAGACCCAATCATATTGACAGTCAGAGACAAAACACCTTAAGTATTGTTCTAGAGATTGATTAGTCCTCTCCGTTTGACCATTGGTTTCAGGATGGAAGGCAGAGGAGAAGGACAGATCAATCCCCAACTTCATACAGAAGGCTATCCAAAACAATGAAACAAATTGTACCCCTCTGTCCGAAACAATATTGACAGGGACCCTATGGAGACGCAGGAGTGTGTTTGACAAACAAGGTAGCCAACGTCTTGGCGTTGGGTAGTTTCTTGAGGGGCACAAAGTGGCACATCTTACTGAAGCGGTCTACCACCACCCACACCACCGACTTGCCTTGGGATGGAGGCAAATCGGTGATAAAATCCATGGAGATATGTGTCCAAGGTCTCTGGGGAATGGGCAACGAACGCAGTAAGCCCGCTGGTCGGGACCTGGGAGTCTTGGACCTAGCACAAACCTCACAAGCGGCGACGTAGGCCTTAACGTCTTTAGGCAACCCAGGCCACCAATAATTTCTGGTAATGAGGTGTTTGGTACCCAGGATGCCTGGATGACCAGATAGTGCGGAGTCATGATTTTCCCTAAGTACCCTTAGCCGGAATTGCAGGGGAACAAACAGCTTGTTCTCAGGAAGGTTCCCGGGAGCTGAACCTTGATCAGCAGCAATTTCAGAGACTAAATCAGAATCGATCGAGGAAATGATTATACCTGGAGGCAAAATACAAGCAGGATCTTCCTCCGAAGGAGGGCTGGCCATGAAGCTACGCGACAGTGCATCAGCCTTAATGTTTTTAGACCCAGCCCTATAGGTAACCCAAAAATTGAATCTGGTAAAAAATAACGCCCATCGAGCTTGTCTAGGGTTTAGCCTCCGGGCAGATTCTAGGAAAACCAGATTCTTGTGGTCGGTAAGGACCGTTACCTGGTGTCTAGCCCCCTCCAGGAAGTGGCGCCACTCTTCAAATGCCCATTTAATGGCTAAGAGTTCGCGGTTGCCAATATCATAGTTACTCTCAGTTGGCGAAAACTTCCTGGAGAAGTAGGCACAGGGGCGGAGATGGGTGAGGGACCTGGTACCCTGGGACAAGACAGCCCCCACTCCCACCTCAGATGCGTCAACTTCCACGATAAATGGCTCCATTTGGTTGGGCTGAACCAGCACCGGGGCCGAGATAAAGCACTTCTTAAGGACCTCAAAACCTGGACAGCCTCAGGAGGCCAGTGGAGGAGATCAGCACCTTTGCGAGTGAGGTCCGTAAGAGGCTTAGCGATGACCGAAAAGTTCGCAATAAATCTCCTGTAATAATTAGCGAACCCCAAAAAACACTGTAACGCCTTCAGGGAGGCAGGTTGGACCCATTCCGCCACAGCCTGAACCTTGGCGGGGTCCATGCGGAATTCATGAGGAGTGAGGATTTGACCCAAAAATGGTATCTCCTGTACCCCAAACACACATTTTTCGGTTTTGGCAAACAGTTTGCTTTCCCGAAGGACCTGGAGCACCTTCCTGACATGCTCAATGTGGGAGGACCAGTCCTTGGAAAACACCAGTATGTCATCAAGGTACACTACAAGAAATATCCCCAGGTAATTTCTCAAAATCTCATTTATGAAATTCTGGAAGACCGCAGGGGCATTACACAACCCAAAGGGCATGACGAGGTATTCGAAATGGCCTTCGGGCGTGTTAAACGCAGTCTTCCACTCATCCCCCTCTTTGATGCGAATAAGGTTATACGCCCCCCGTAGATCCAATTTAGAGAACCATTGGGCCCCCTGAACCTGATTAAAGAGATCAGGAATCAAAGGAAGGGGATACTGGTTCCTTACCGTGACCTTATTCAGGCTACGGTAGTCAATGCATGGCCTAAGACCACCATCCTTCTTCCCCACGAAGAAGAAGCCAGCACCTACCTGAGAAGAAGAGGGACGAATGTAACCCTTGGCCAGGGATTCCTGGATATACTCTCTCATGGCTTCACGTTCGGGACAAGAAAGATTAAATATCCTACCCTTAGGTAGCTTAGCTCCTGGTACCAATTAGATAGCGCAATCGTATTCTCTATGAGGAGGTAACACTTCGGAGGCCTCCCTAGAGAAAACATCAGTGAAGTCCTGAACAAACTTGGGTAGCGTATTCGCCTCCTCAGGGGGAGAAATAGAATTAACAGAAAAACATGACGTACAACATTCATTACCCCATTTGGTTAGCTCCCCAGTATTCCAGTCAAACGTGGGATTATGCAACTGCAACCAGGGAAGGCCTAGAACCAAATCGTACGATAATCCCTGCATCAACAGTACAGAGCATTGCTCCAAATGCATGGAGCCAACAAGGAGTTCAAAAACAGGGGTATGCTGTGTAAAATAACCATTAGCAAGAGGAGTGGAGTCGATACCCACTACCGGGACAAGTTTAGGCAAATCAATCAGAGGTATAGCAAGAGACATAGCAAATTCCACAGACATAATATTAGTAGAGGACCCTGAATCCACGAAGGCACTGCCGGTAGCAGACCTACCACCAAAAGAGACCTGAAAGGGAAGCAAGATCTTAGTACGTTTCCTATTTACTGGAAATACCTGTGCGCCCAAGTGACCTCCCCGATGATCACTTAGGCGCGGAAGTTCTCTGGCTGCATTCTTACGCTTAGGACAGTTGTTCACTTGATGCTTGTCATCCCCACAGTAGAAGCAGAGACCATTCTTCCTGCGGAATTCTCTACGTTGTTGGGGGGACACGGAGGCCCTGAGTTGCATAGGTATCTCTGAGTCTTTCCTGGAGGAACGAAGCAACGGAACTTCGGGAGGCATCATGGGGGAGTCGGAGGAGAAAACACATAAACGTTCATGTTGTCGTTCCCTGAGACGTCGGTCAAGTCGTACCGCTAAAGCCATAGCCTGGTCTAGGGAGTCAGAAGAGGGATAGCTAACTAGCAGGTCTTTCAGGGCATTCGACAGACCCAACCTAAACTGGCACCTTAATGCAGGGTCATTCCACCGAGAAGCTACGCACCACTTCCTAAAGTCAGAGCAATACTCCTCAACAGGTCTCTTACCCTGACGTAAGGTCACCAGCTGACTCTCGGCAAAGGCAGTCCTGTCAATCTCGTCATAAATAAGTCCGAGAGCAGAAAAGAAACAATCAACGGAGGAAAGTTCAGGGGTGTCAGGAGCCAAGGAGAAGGCCCACTCTTGGGGCCCTTCCTGGAGCCGTGACATAATTATACCCACCCGCTGGCTCTCAGAACCTGAGGAATGAGGCTATAAACGAAAGTAAAGCCTACAACTCTCCCGAAAGGAGAGAAAAGCCCTCCGGTCCCCTGAGAACCGGTCGAGCAACTTGAGGTGGGGTTCAAGAGGTGCGGTGAGGGGAACTACCAAGGTAGCATCAGGCTGGTTGACCCTCTGAGCCAGGGCCTGGACCTGTAGGGAGAGACCCTGCATTTGCTGAGCCAGGGTCTCACGGGGGTCCATAGTGGTGTCAGGGACCAGGGTAGACTAGGTATGGGCTTGTTATTATGTAATGACCGGGGGGTAGGGAAACGGACAAGTGAGCCCTAATCTGCCCGCCACTCTGTCCCTGCCTACTTGCAACGACCCGCCCCAGGCGACGGGGTACAACTGGGCGGCGGTCCCTGCACTCAGTAAGTGCACGACAAACACGACAAACATACAAGGGAATACAAGCAAGGGAAGGGGCAGTTGTCCACGGCAACACCGTGAGCAACCAGAGTGGTGAACGAGCCGAGTCAAGCCAGGAGTGTGCGAGGTACCAAACGAAGAGCAGAAGAGTAGTCAGTAAGCCAGGGTCTGTATGGAGCAGGAACAAAATAGAAGGAGCTGTAGCTGGGCCAGGAAACCACACGAAAAAGAATAACAAGCAAGGAGGAACAGGAAATGCAGGTATAAATAGACAGAGGGCGGGAGCTAGCTGAGTCTGGCCAGGCTGCGATAGGCTCTCCCACTCCTAAGGCTGCCAGCCTGAGTGGTGGAAGCTGGAGTCAGTCTCAGGGATGTAGATTCAGGTGCTGACTGATTAATTAAGGGAGTTAACCCCGAAGCTGTGCCTGGCAGATCCTTTACACCTAGCAACCCTAGGTTTTGGGATCTTTGGGGACACAGGCACAAAGATGGCCACCGAGGCCACAAAAAAAACAGAGTCCAGATGTGCGTCTGCGTTGTCTCTCCTGGGTGGATAACTTACACTGGTCCATTATCATAAACTCCTTAGGAGGATCGATATCTGAGGACGGCAGGGGTTGCTGCTAAGTAGGAGCCAAACTCTTGGAGGCGTTCTCAGATCCGTATATCAATCCGGGCAGACAGAAGGATGAGGTCGTCCAAGGTAGACTGCAGATCTCGAGCGGCAAGTTCATCCTTAATTCTAGAAGCCAGTCCATGCCAGAATGCAGCCACTAGAGCCTCATTGTTCCATACCAGCTCTCCCGCCAGTGAGTGGATGGTGTATTCACTCACGGAGGTGTCGCCTTGGCTTACGTTAATCAAAGATGCCGCTACAGATGAGACCCGTCCAGGCTCCTCAAACACCATGCGAAAAGTCCGGAGGAAGGCTGGGAAGTCACGGTCTCTGGTCCTTGTCTCTCCCAGATAAGGTTCGCCCATGCAAGAGCCTTGCCGGTGAGGAGAGAAATGATGAAAGCGACCCTTGCACCATCAGACGAAAATGTCCTACTATACAGGCTGAAGTGGATCTGGCAATGATTAAGAAATCCACGACAGGTACTTGCTTCTCCATTATAGTGGTCAGGAAGTGGCAAAGAAACACGCGGGTAAACACTGCCAGGAGGTGTAGTAGGAGGAACAGCAGCTTGTGCCTCCTGCTGACGTGCAAGGATGTTCAACGCCTGGAGAAGTTGGTCCTGTCGAGACTGGAGGTCCAGCATATTCACTCGCATCTCCTGTGACGTCGTCATGGTCTTGAATCGACCAGCGGGGTCCATGGCCTGAGCGTACTGTCACGAAGGGTCTATATAAAAACTCCTGCATGTGGTAATAGCCCCATTGATATCAATGGGTCAGTGTTTTGTGCGTTGTTTCAACGCACTGCACATGGACGAGAATCACGCTCGTCTGAATGAGCCCTTAATCTAGCATGTATGAGACTGTCTGCTGAGACAATGCATCCAGTTCTATCCAGCGGTGTAGCTGTATGAGCCTTAGTCTTTTAGATATGCTGTCTCCGATATGTATGTAAAAATGTATTTATTTTTCAGGCGGGGGGGGGGGGGGTAAATATATGTCTCAGGGCTTGTGCCCCTAATCTTATAAGACCCTAGCAATGCTCCTGAATGAAGGGCTGTATGGCACTATCTACAAGGGAGAGTTGGTGGGGCTGTATGGCACTGTCTACAAGGGGGAAGGGGGGGGCTGTATTACACTACACGGGAGAGGTGGGGGCACGGTCTACAAGGGGAAGGTGGGGGATGTATGGCACTATCTACAAGGGGGAGGTGGTGGCCCTATCTACAAGGGTGAGGGGGAAGCACCATCTATAAGAGGGGCTGAATGGCACTGTCTACAAGGGGGGCTGTATGGCATAATCTACAAGGGGCTGTATGGCATAATCTATGGGGGGCTGTATGGCACTCTCTACAGGGGGGCTGTATGGCATTATCTACAGGGGGCTGTATGGCACTATGTACAGCGGGGCTGTATGGCACTATCTACAGGGGGCAATATCTACAAGGTTGGGCTGTGTGTGGAGGGGGAGGGGGGCCCACTCAAAAGTTTGCTATGGGGCCTAGTGTTTAATTTCCTAGTTACGCCCCTGCTCTGGGTACTCCAGTTTACTCCCATACTTAAAAAGCATACAGATAGGGAATTCAAAATTGTGAGAAAGAGGAAAAGAAAGAGATAGTGGCTGAGAGAGATATGTATAATATACATAATATAATAAAGAGGGCAAAAAAAAAACAAAAAAACTGAATTTAAATTTGAACATACAATTTTCTTTTTTGGTGTTTAATAGGATTTGCTGAAATGAAAGGTAAGTTTAAACGTTTTGCTGATCTCTAACTAAAATTAAACCTATGATCTATCTAAGGGGCACACAACTACTCTGTAAGGCACTGTATTCTCCCCTAGAAGCAGTGCAGATCACATTGGTTGGGGTCATCCTAAAAGAACAGGTTCAAGCACTCATTTCTATTATTATCTGTCGAGAGCATTGGAATTTAAGGAGACATTTTTAACTTCCGTAAATCAGAATGCATTGGAGCATGCCACAGTTTTTCTCTAAGGATTCCCACAGAATACAGATACTGAATATGGCTGTGTGCATAAGACCTAAGGGCTAATTTCTCTGTAGTGCCTATTATTTTATCTTCTCCATACTTATCCCCGTTCTATACTTTACTCCGAGGCGTTACTCAAAGCTCCTGAGCTCCAATACAAAATTTATAACACAGCTTACTTACACATACATACCGAGTGCCCTTTTTTACAATGCTGATGTTTTCTTAGGTTGCAGAGGGGCCCCTGAGCTCATTCCGGCACCAAAGGTGCTACCTCTGCACCCCTATAGCTACATCACTGCACCCTACTCTCCTAAGTCTTAGCTTCCTCTTATCCTCTTTGGATGTTTTAGCCCCTTTTCTGTTTAACCTATGTTCCCTTCTTTTAGAATAATTGATCTTATTTGAGTGCTAGTTGTCAATAGGAGAAGACTAGAATATTGGTTTCGTTTTAAGATTCTTTCAATATTAAATTCATTTCTGCTTAATCAGTGGTATGAAGTCTGAACTAAAAAGCCACTTGAGACAGCACTGCTTTAAATTCTTTCATCTCCTGTATATGAAGTCCTGTGAGGGAAAGGAAGAAAGAAAAGAAAGAAAAAAAGGGACACCTGAGATTTAGAACCTGGGAGGTCTAAAGTGTGTTTGATGGCGTCAGTGTGAATTTCAGAAAAATTACTATGGGATTACCTGTGATATTTCCTCACATTCCTGATCGGAAAATGAGTTAATCTTTCTGTTGATAAGTAATCACACATCTCAATACTGTTCATTTAAAGCCGTCTCATAGCTCCATTTTGTACGGAGCTGTAATAGGGATCTTATTCAAGTGCTTGAAGCCTCGGAAACCACCAATTTCATACAGAGACATACAGAGGGTTTTACTTTCTGATTCCACACAAATCTGACAGAAAAAAAAGTGGCATGTTCCATGATTCACCCCTGACGAAGCTGCACCCAGAGGCAGCGATACGCGTGGGGCCGTCTGTCCTTATTCCACACCCTATTTGGGTCATCTGTCCATTTTCTCTATCATGATCATTTTGCTTTAGATCCAATAGCTTCCGCTTTTTATGCCTAGGACCATACTGCTTGTGACTACGAGTGGTCAGTGCTGTACCCGCCTATTACAGATAGGTTCACCAACCTATATATATATATATATATATATATATATATATATATATATGTATTTTTTCATATTTATGTGGCTATAGTTTCCTCTCATTGGGGTATAGATATTATTTTGCACTTTTGCACTTTATATTCTTGTGTGGTTCAGCATGTGGTTACCTTCCAGGTTTACTAGTTGCACATAATATATTTATACGGCTATTGTATTCTTTTAATATTGGCTCATATTGTCCCATTTGGAATCCTATTTGAGATTTCTGTCTGTGATTTGCTTCCTGTTTCATTTTTACAGGTTTGCTGATTCTTTCTGTTTTTTAAATGGCTTTATATTTTGTACAGGTATGTAGTGTATAATAAAGTTTGGTCTTTTCATTCCCGTTTTTTTGTATCGCTTTGTTATTATTTTGTTATTATTTTGGGTGTGCACAATTGTGTACATGTGCCTTTTCCTCACTCTTTGTATGCTCCATAGTATGGCATAGGCACGGAGGCATTCTCCTCTAGATAAATTGATTCTAGAGGAGAACATCTCAGTAAATATGGCACCCAATAGAGCCTGTATGTCAGCACTTGGAGGCCATGAAGCTCTGTACTATGGAGCCATATGGCCTTTGTGCACTACTGTACAGCCTCACGTTGCCTTCAGCTTGAGCCACTCCTCATGCACATATCTGTGCAAACAACTCCATATAGTAGACCGGTGCACCACTACTCCCATGGTAGTCAAGCATTCCTGCAGAACCTTAGCAATTATGTGGAGGCTTTGCAATGCTTGAACATTCATCAATCCAATCAGTTTTCTCAGTCCTCCAGATCCCCTTTTCTTCCATTTCTTAATTACAGTTTGGACATGGAATTTCCAAACCAGAAACATTTAGATATTTTTTAAAGCCTTTTTTTTGCTTTTTGCTTTATGGCATTTAATTATTTTCATTCCCTCAGTTTGCTGTTTTATGGGAGCCCATTACTGCTAAGTATATAGCACTGAGAAGCTTGAAAGGTTATAGAATTTATTAACATCTAAGTCTAACAAACTAATTAAATTCTAAGACCTGACAGCAACAAAAATCTATAGGCCCAGCGAACTTTTCCACAATCAATATGTCATTTTCTGAATTTGCATTAATGTATTAATTACAATTTGCAGAAATTGGTCATATTTGTTTGTCTTCTGTAGACGTTGTGTTAAATATTTTTTTACTTAGAAAATCAACAGAACATGTAATTTGACATCAGAATGTGTACGCCAATTTATTTTAAACATCATAATGTTACAAAACTTAAATATTTAAGTTAATCATCACATTAACATATCAAATTAGATATAGCACTGAAGATAACCAGGATTCAGCTTCTGGCATGCCCATCAGACATGTCAGAAGGTTATATATAACTTATACTCCAGAAGCTAAAGGCTATAGTTCAGGTGAACAAGTCTTCATACGCAAACGCCTGTTCATATGCTGATCGCATCTTTTATGCGGCAACAAAATGGACACTAGTCGGCAGCACCACTCCCTGTATAAACAGGGAGAGGTGCTGACAACATGATGCAAATGCATAGGGACGAATGATCATAGTAACAATTGTTTGTCCTCATACCAAACCATCATTGCTCTGTTCAAAGGGAGCAAATGAGCACTGATCGACAAGCTGTATTGTTGATCAGCGTTCATTAAAGGTGGTAAACATGGGTGAAATCTGCCAGTGTATAACCACCTTAAGACCCAAACTGGTGTCCTGAAGAAATAGATGACAGGATTTATTTCAGAAGAAAGATGGCCCAAATTCCATTATAGAAACCTACTAATGCTCTAATGTCTTCTGTAGGTTTATTTTCAAATATACTCACAACCGTTGTCATTTCTCATAGTATGACCAGAATTGGGACATTTAATATCCACAGGACATTTATCTTACCGTTCAATGCAAATAGGGTACCGTCCACAACTGCCTTAAATATTCTGGTTTCATGGTATGTTGCCAGCTGCCCTAGAGAGCATGGTCTAGTTTGCAAAAGATAGTAGTGTAGCTGAAGGTTACATGGGGAATAAAAGGGGGCTAATTGGTACAACCTGGGTCTGGGTCTTGAGTTAGTTGCATGGTAGCAGGTGGCCCCACCGAGATCCATGGTGGCATGTGGCCAACATGTCGGTTCTGATGCTTTAGCACACCCGAACCTCAGTGTGACTACCATGGCGGTTGAGACCACAACCCCTGAGTAAGAACCGCTAACAATTTTCTAGCTGGGAAAGAAGAGAGTGCACCACAACCAACTTAACAGCTAAAATGCCATTTGCTAGCTGGAGTCGTGTTGTTTTATATGGATCAAAAATATATGCTGAAATTGTGGTGGCGTCAAGAGGGATATGGAGGAGTAAAAAGTAGGCCACTGCTTCGTGGCACCCCAGGTGCAGTGCTACCACCACCTTTACTAACAGTAGAAGCTCATACAGGATGTAATGATGACGACAAAGTGCTCCAATTGACAAAGGAATCGGAACTGGACTATTATTGTTGTGACAGTGGAGAAGGAGCGGTAGCTGAAGGTTTTTTTTGGGCACTCTTGTCAGAGAAAATGTAAGAAAAGTGTCAAGAGTCAGTAACAGAATGAACATCTTCCTGTGATTTCCCCAAACCAGCGATCCTCTCCATTATTGGAGGCTATATGGGGCCTGCAACATCTAACTCTGTCCTAAACCATGTTACTGCTGATCTTATTTCCAGCCCCAAGAATTTTTCTTTCAACATGCTGAGTATGTTAACAATTTGTAGAAGATGTTCCTCACCCAGCTCCACTGTACAGCCAGAAAGTGTCGCATGCACAGTGTAGCCAGAGAATATCCCCACATGCAATACAACCACTAAGAATGCCCCCATACACAGTGCACAAAGAGAGTGCCCCCATACACAGTGCACTAAGAGAGTGCCCCCATACATAATACTGTAGATTAGAAAGATTCCCTGATTCCCGGAGTGTCTCGGGGGAAGTGACATGTGGGCGGCCAATCAGCAGCTGCTCATACGTCCCTCTACTCGTAGGAGCCAGCAGATGAGCAATTTGACAGATCATTGTGTCCGACGACGCATTAACAATAGAAAGGGCATTAATTATGGGGCCTGTGCATTAATTACACTGTAACGCCACTGTGTGCACATCTACTGTACGTATAGGAGATTTGTGTCATGTGTTACGTTATGCTGTTCAGTTTAGAGGTTTTGGTGCAGGCAAATCAGTGTGCCAAGTTTTGAAAACATGCTCTTACCTCTATTCCCACTATCACTACTTTATTTTCCGGAATCCATACACATTTGTTAATCATATTAGTTCTGATCATAATCTTTATTTTTACCAATATAGTAATACATAATAACACACCAAACATTTATACATTCCAACATACAACATGAGGCAAACAAATGTTCGAAAAAAGGCACACAATAAAATAACACAAGATTATATTAAAGGGTTTATTTTTGCATTTTAGTTGAAGATAAGACCATATGTCTCTGTAAGACAGTTAACTGCAACTGTAGTAAGTCCACCTTAAGAACCCCCCACCCCCTCCTCATCCCCTTTCCACCAGAATGACATCACACTGGATACAGGGATCAGATAAATGTGCTTATGGAGCAACTGTTGAGCCACAAGAGCACCAGAGGGGATCTGCAGAACAGCTCCCAGGTAGAATCTAAGGCTGTGTGACTAAACTAACACCTCTAACAGAGGCAGAAAGAGTATTTTCTCTGCTAACTTTCTGCATAGCTCTTAGCACTTCTTGAATGCCTCTAAACCTTGTCAATGTGATGTTGTTTGCATTTTGTGTGCCTGAGCTTACTGTGCCAGCTGGGATTTTCAGTAACTCATTTGTTCACTAATCACAGGGGATCAGCTGTTTCCAAAGCTCCAGTCTGCATGGAGACAGCTATTGCTGCCGGTAGCTCAGCACTGTTAGTATCTATCACTTGGTGTCAATCTTATCCACCAATATCTGATCTATAGTGACAATATTTATTTACTTAAAAGGTCTTCTCTTTGGCTTTATAAATAGTTATTAATTCTGAAAAATATTCCCAAAATTCTAATTTTGGGAAAAGTTCCCAGGATAGAGCTGTATACCTCTAATGTGTCCAGCAGACGAGCTGGGTATACATATAACTCAATGTAATCATACCTCATCCTGGATACTTGTGATTCGAATAAACAGCACTATCCAGGTAACTGAAATTTCAAAGATCTGTTTTTTGGAGTTTGAGCAAAATATTCACTTGCATAAAATAACTTCATGATTTAGGACTTCCTTTGATGTATAATTTGTCTAAATACTATCCACAAGTGAAGTGACTTAATATAGGCTATTCATATGGTTCATTAGCTAACGTGACTGACAAGCCTACCACTAGCAAGCATACTGAAATAGTCACCAAATCTTAATGTCAGGGTACAGTTCCTTATTTTGAAGATTGTTTTTTAAAATTAACGTTTCTCATAAACTCATAATATATGTGAAAAACAACTAATTCCATTAGGTAGATGTCTTAGTCTCCATCTACTATCATTATCCATGTTTTTATGCATTTGTCGCAAGTTGTATAGTCCTGTCCTAGATTTTTGTAGTACTAAACAATTCAGTGGATGAGATCTCACTAAATAATATTATACAGTATACTCTATTAGTTGTACAAATGTAGTCAGGCCATGATAGAAAAAAAAGAGTCTCTGCCAATCACATTAAGGTTCAATAAGATCTAGCATCTGCTAGATGTCCACTTGATAGTAGAAGTGTTAAAACCAACACGTTGGCCAGAATGTGTGCACATAGTTGTAGAACCCGCATGCACACAAATGTAGGCACACAATCTCCATAGACCGTTTCCTTGTAAATACTTTTGATTATTGGCAGGTCATCCATTGATATGGAAGTATGTCTGATTATAGTTTTGGCTTTGATTTTGACAGCCATCACCATTAACAAAAACATGGTTAGTCATTACTTCACTATATACTAATTTGCCATAAACACACAGATTGTCTGAAGTCAGCAAGTGCTTGTTATAGATGGCCAAAAAATGTATAAATCTATATACAATACAGGCGTTGGGCTTCTAAGAGGGGAACCATTAATCTGAAAATGAGCTGTCAATGCCAGACAAACCCATGTAAAGGTATACAAATATAATACACCTAAATGGGTAATAAAGAAGATTGTGTATAAGAACAGTAATGTGTTGCCCATAACAGCTAGATTTTATCTAACGTTTCACATTGGAGGAAGCCATTTGCATAATTCCTATGCTTCTGAAATGTTAATGCCATATTTGTACTTAGGGCTTGTGTCCGGTTTGATCTTATTATGCTTCTTTCCTGCAATAACTTGTCATGTAATCTTATTTAGTCTCTTAAAACGTCTAAATGGTTGTCTATAAAATATATAGTTAGTAGTGGACATTTTTCTTTATTCTACTTTCTTATATTGCCAGATGGCCATCAGCTTTATGCACAGTAACAATTCTACAGCAAACCCATAAACCCACACTGAAACCTATTTATATTCCTTGCTAAGACGTTGAGAAAATATACCCATGTTTCAGAAAGGCTTGGACTCAACTTTCATGTTGCCTATCTGAAGGCATGATGGTCTGACCAGCTGCTCTGGACAGCTCCGAGGAGCTGTACTCAGTGAGAGCTACTCCCCTGACTTCCTCCACCCCCCCCCCCCCCCCCCGTGTGCGCCAGCCATGAATGTTGTACGGTCGGATTGATTACACTAGCACCTGTCACATAACATACATTCAGGACTTCCCTCTGTGACATGCTCCTAAAGAGTTTCCCACACCAGGACCTATAAAATAGATTTTAAAAGGATCCGACAATACAACTGTATGAAACAAGTTTCTAATATAATAAATGTCCCACTTCTATTGCATATATAAGTTACCTAAGTCTGCAACAAAGTTCATCATCAGTTTCTTATACGTCAAAAATTATAATAATACCGTTTGACATAACAAAATTGGAATATGGAATACCAGTTATTGCATTTGAACAGTAAAGTGCATTTCTGTAGTGGAAATATTGCTTACAGGAAATCAGATCAATTGGGGCACCATAATAATCTTACAATTGAGTATAATCTGCCCCTCCTCCCTAATTCCAATAATGGCCAGAATTTCTCGGGCTTTTATGAAACTTTTTGTTTCTAAGGAGTGCCAGATCTTGTCACGTGTCCTCTCTCAGCACTGCTGACTGGACATGAGGGATCAACGAGGAAAGGAAAGCTACCTTAGTGTACATTCTCAATTACAGGGTAGCCACTTGGGAAGCTAGTTGTGCAATTACATCCACTACTTAATGCATTTTCACATGGCATGTGTATTTTGGTCAGTATATTGCATCAGTATTTGTAAGCCAAAACTAGGCGTGAGTGCAAAACATCGAAGAGGTGCAAATCTTTCCATTACAGGTTTGTTTGTTTTTTTCAGTTTGTTATACTCCCGGCTTTGGCTTATAAATACTGATCCAAAGTACTGACCTAAATACTGCTATAGAAAAGTGGCTTTTCCCACCTTGGACATTTATGGCATATCCACAGGATAAGCCATAAAAGTCTGATAGATGCGGTAACCACGCGGGTCTCACATTCTCTAGAATGGGGCCCCCTAAACCCCGTTCTAGCTTACTTGGCTCTGCTGCCTCCCAGCCACTTCCTGTTTAGGTGGTCGGGAGTTACAGAAACAGTGTGTGGTTCCATTGAAAATTCATTTTCTTCAGCCCATCCTATCCTACTTTTTGAGATACAGTTGCTTTGTATCCTGTATACAGAGCAGCAGTATCTAGCACTGAAGCCTGTATCCGTCAACAGAGTGCTGGGACTTACTGAAACAGAGTAGTACATCGAGCAATGCTGTTCCCGGAACTCAGTCGTTACGGAAAAAGCATAGCTCGCCGTACTACGTTGTTTCTGTAACGTCCGTTCACTTCTATGGGAGTTATGGAAACAGCGTAGCTCAGTGAGCTCGGCTGTTTCCATAACTCCTGATCACCTAAGCAGGATGTGGCCGGGAGGCAGCGAGAGACGAGTAAGCTAGAACGGGCTTTAGGGGGCCCCATTCCAGTGATGGGTGCGAGTCCCAGAGGTGGGACCCACATCTATTGGACTTTTATGGCATATCCTGTGGATTTGCCATAAATGTCCAAGATGGGATAACGCCTTTAAGGTTAGTAGAGCATCAATGACATGTATTGTATCAGATTATATCAGCTCTTGTTTGATTGTAGGTTTGTATGATTTTAAAGAGGCTCTGTCACCAGATTTTGCAACCCCTATCTCCTATTGTAGCAGATCGGCGCTGCAATGTAGATAAGAGTAACGTTTTTATTTTTTAAAAACGAGCATTTTTGGCCAAGTTATGACCATTTATGTATTTATGCAAATGAGGCTTGCAAAAGTACAACTGGGCGTGTTTAAAGTAAAAGTCCAACTGGGCGTGTATTATGTGTGTTACATCGGGGCGTGTTTACTACTTTTACTAGCTGGGCGTTCTGACGAGAAGTATCATCCACTTCTCTTCAGAACGCCCAGCTTCTGGCAGATCACGCTGTGACGCCACTTCCCCAGGTCCTGCATCGTGTCAGATGAGCGAGGACACATCGGCACCAGAGGCTACAGTTGATTCTGCAGCAGCATCGGCGTTTGCAGGTAAGTAGCTACATCGACTTACCTGCAAACGCCGATGCTGCTGCAGAATCATCTGTAGCCTATGGTGCCGATGTGTCCTCGCTCGTCTGACATGATGCAGGACCTGTGAGTGACGTCACAGCGTGATCTCTCGAGAACACGCTGTCTGCACTGCCAGAAGCTGGGCGTTCTGAAGAGAAGTGGATGATACTTCTCATCAGAGCGCCCAGCTAGTAAAAGTAGTAAACACGCCCAGATGTACACACATAATACACGCCCAGTTGTACTTTTACTTTAAACACGCCCAGTTGTACTTTTGCAAGCCTCATTTGCATAAATACAAAAATGGTCATAACTTGGCCAAAAATGCTCGTTTTTTAAAAATAAAAAAGTTACTGTAATCTACATTGCAGCGCCGATCTGCTGCAATAGCAGATAGGGGTTGCAAAATCTGGTGACAGAGCCTCTTTAACTACTACAGTACATACAAGTAGGTCGGCTATTCTCATCTCAGTTTTTTATGGTTATGAAAATGTGATTGCAAACAGCTAGATCCAATGACCAAAAGTAGAAACAAGAACCTGAATAGGGATGTCCACTTTGGACACTTCCCGTTTTGTTTGCAGGGTCCCCCAATGGTGAAATTATTACAGGGTGTCCTTCCAGAAATAAAGATGCTCTATGTAGCTGCTCTGTACTCTGGCTAATAGATGATTATACTGAATGGAGAAGGTCTTGAATTAACTCAGAATTCCCTAGTAGAGAATTACAGAATAGGTTTTCTAGGCCAGATACTCAGGCCTTAAAGTGCATCTAAGAGCCATAAACTCTTGATTTTACCAAAAAAGATTTTACATCATGTTGGAAAATTGTTTTTTTTATTATAGTCACAATACAGAATTCTACAGTCAACTTCTCTACAGTATTTTTAGTGTCCCTCAAACCAAGAAACATACAGATCAATGTTATGATCACCATTAAAAATCTACAATTGGAAATTAATCCAAGTAACATGGGAGATAAATTTAAAGACATCTGGCAACACTGCACACCCCTTACGTATGCCCTGTGTACCATAGTTAACATGGAATTGCACTGTTTAGATGACATGGCTTTATAGCATGCACGTTCTTAAGAGTGCTAATCCTTCACACTCATGATCATTTGGCTTGGAGTTAGGTTGGTTTTAGAGACTGCATCCTCCCGTCAAGCTACGTCTATTGTCTCACAGGGCGTTCAGTAGTTAAAAAGCACTTATGTCATAATTACAACGTTATGTTGCAGAACTGATTGTTTCAATATAAAGAAGTGAACTTGGCCAATGGAGTATGAAATAACATAGCTTCAGTGATAAGTTTGGGGATTTATTGAACTATTGGGGTAAATGGGAACAAATAGTAAACGCACAATTGAAATTCATTCACTTCAACTTAAATGCTGAAATATTGACACATAATTCCAAGCCCACTTTTAGACAGCCGTAATGCAGTCACATTTTAACACCCATATTACGTGCCCCATGGCAGGCCTTAGGGGTGTGTTGGTGCACAGGACACAGCGTCTCAGGGGTACCTAGGGAGCATTTGTGACCAAAAGAAATCTTATTATTAGTTGTATAATAGCACTGTTATTCGAGGACTGTATGTTGGTATTATTTGAGCACTATATGGTGGTATTTACTTAGGCAGGTGCAGTTTAATACTTTTGCAGTGTATGGAGGTGATGGCTGCACTGTAAAGCATTGTTATTTACAGCCCCCCTGAGCCGAGCATGCATGTGTATGGGGGAGTCGGAAGGAATAAATGTTGGCCGAACGAGAAAGCTATCTAAAACATATGGCCAGCTTAAGTTTGTTCACTTGAAGTGCGGAGAGTCCAGGTTTTACAGTCATAATGCTAAAATGAGGCTTCTTTACAGCCATCTGAAAGCTACCTAAGGCCACTTTCACACAGTGCAGATTTGGTCACTATTTTGTATCCGTGTTTTTAAACCAAGACCATCAGAGGAATCTAATCACAGAAAAGGTATAATTTATACTTCTTTTTTCAATTCTCTGATTTGCTTTAAAAATACAGATGCAAAATACTGACCAAATCTGCACTGTGTGAAAGTGGCCTAAGGCTGGGTTTACAATTTTAGAGTCTGTTCCCAATCATACAGATATTCCAAAATATATTGATGCATTATAGGAGATAGGCTTGAGCTGAGAATGCATACAATTCTTCCAATCATTGCGAAATCCATCGCTGCTGTTCCTCAAAATTAAGTTCCGTCCCAATCATTGTACAAACCCAACAACCGAAACATTAATAGTGGTCGGATTTTGCTCTATTTCATGCAAGTCCGAGATGGATCTGAATTATTTTCTTATGGATTTGCATTTAGAAATTTTCGGAACATGTAATTCCAGCATTAGCTTTGAAGACTGGTGACACGTGGCAGTAAAGTACATAGTGATTTTAATCATTACAGATTAGGATTTTTATATGGCCACATGGTTATTTTGAATAAAGTATGTAGTGTTTCCTATATCAGAAATTCGTTGAACAGAGATAGGGCAATGAGATGCTTGGAAAGATCCTCTTGACTGCCATGAAGCTATAATAGATGTCTGAGTCACACGATCCTTGCATGGGAGGTATTTGGTTACATACCTTTTATGGGTCCTGCTCAGCTGGGATATCTGTATCTGCATTATACATCCCATCTATTCTTAGGTGGCACTTCAAGCCGAGTGAACAGGCAAGATTACAATTACCTTAGAATTACTTGAACTAAGAGCTTTTTCCTGCTTTTCTCAATAGTTTGACCTTAGTGAAAAAGTTTATTATTTGTCTGTTTTATTCCTCTCAGAGCCTTCAAGTGGCTGCGCTAGAAAAAAATTGTCAAAAATGGCTTACAATGTATCTCTCGCTGGACCTGGCCCGTGGGGATTCCGTCTGCAAGGAGGAAAGGACTTTAACATGCCCTTGACCATCTCCAGAGTAAGTGTAAAGAGTGTTTTGAAAAGGCCTTGAGTGAGTTATGTGTGTCTGATTTAAGAACATGATATTCCATAGGGTAAGATGTGTGTGGAATAAAGTAAATGTATGGGATTTGAGAAATGTTATATAAATTTAGGGAGTAGAAAGACACATACAAGGTAGATCCTTAACTCTATCCCGTCTGCAGAAAGTACTGTGTATATTAGAAACTATCATTTACTCATTTTTAGTGGTACAGATGCAGCATTTGTCGGATTTCGATAAGTTTGTCATTTGACATAACTCCTTGTGATATTGGGTTATCTGTGATTTTCATAAGACTGCATGTAGACTAAACCTACTGAGCTATTGCAACGTAATCAGTTATCTTGGTGCATAAAAGAAAGAGTTAAATGACAAATTTCGCTCTGCTATATCTGTAGTAGTATTTATGTGATTTGCAACAACGTATCTTAAAATGTCCAATACATATAAAGAACAATGATTACTCTTTACGTCTATTGTGTGAAATGATGGGTATTTAGAAGTATCTTTTACATCTTTGTTGTGCTGCTTTGTACCGGAGTCCATTTAAGTGTAGGAGTTGGACAGGAATACATAGCTATATGTTGTTTTTTTTTACCTGTATGGCAGCCATTGAAGCTCCCACAGTGTTTTTTTTTTTTAACCAAGCTTTCCCAGAAACCTGAAGAATAAATCTATCTATACTAGTTATGCAAAGGGAGCAGATAATGTACCATGGCATGTCTCAGGTGATTTGTCATTCAGACGTCTGAGAAAGCTGGGTCACAATCCTAAAGAGTTCGGGGATAGAGGCCATACAGCTCCCTCAGAAACAGATCAGAAATGTTAAACATTTCGTAAAACTTTTGTTCATGCTTTTTAAAGATTTTAGCATGGTATGTACCGAGCCAAATGAAGGTTTCTATAAACTTGTCTGTGATATGACATTCTCATTAGATGAAGAACCTACATGTTCCTGTTCTACCAGCTACATGGATTAAAACCACGATGTTCAATATCGTATGTAGTACATTACTATAAATCCACAGGAAATAAATCTATCATTCAAAGTGTTGCATGTCTGATGTTAATACATTCTTGCATATTACATGGCATTGGTTGGGTTGGTTCGCAATATTGGCCAATTGAATTGAATTGGACGTGACTGTCAGAATAGCAAGAAGCAGATTGGATCCTCTTTAAGTCTAACTGGTGTAGCACAGGGTCAATTTAGTCACTGTATTTAATGCCATGGCAACAATACCATTAGCGATGTGGACATGGCCTGGCATTGCAGTTTTGATATTTTTTGCTTCCTTTACGGCTAGAACAGAGGTGTTACATCAGATTTGGAAATTGGACTATCTATCTATCTATATCTATCTATCTATCTATCTATCTATCTATCTATCTATCTATCTATCTATCTATCTATCTATCTATCTATCTATCTATCTATCTATCTATCTATCTATCTATCTATCTATCTATCTATCTATCTATCTATCTATCTATCGCACCGACTGAACTCAGTACACACTTTAGCTTTGATATGCCATTTTACAGCTGCCCTGTTGACAGGTCCTTTTAAAGGAGTTATCCAGGATTAGAAAATAAGGACTGTTTTTTTTTCTCAGAAATGGAGCCACGGGCTTATCCATGGGCTGTGCCTCGTATATCAGACTCATTCACTTGAATGAGTCTGAGCTTTGATTCCAGACACAGCACAGCACATGGACAAGCATGGTGCTGTTTCTGAAAAAATAAAAAAGCTGTCCTTTTTTTTAATAATTCAGGACAACTCCTTTAAGGTGTCATAGGATAAATAATTAATGTAATAAATTAGCTTAATATAGTCTAGGGTAACAAAACAGTATTTAAAGACTATGTAGACCTTTGAATTTTTTAATGTATGTATATATAAAAATGTGTATCAATGTGTTTTGTGCAACTTTAGAATTACTTTTTATTAAAAATAATTTTTACTTTTCAAGATACAGCTGCTTTGTGTCCTGTATACAGAGCAGCAGTATCTTGCGTTGAGACCTGAATTTGTCAGGTCAGTGGCACTGACAGGTTCAGTGATAGCGGGTCCTGCATGTCTCTGACACGCACGATCCAACTGTTATCGATCACATCTATGTTATGAACTTAGAGATGATCGATAACTGCTCGATTCTGTGTGTCAGAGGCACCCAGGACCTGCTATCACTGAACCTGTCAGTGCCACTGACCTGACGGATGCAGGTTTCAGCGCTAGATACTGCTGCTCTGTATACAGGATACAATGCAGCTGTATCTTGAAAAGTAGGATAGGATGGGCTGAAGAAAATGGATTTCAATGGGGCCAGTTTTTATGAGGGAAATCTGAAGCAAGGACTTCTCTATACATTGTTCCAAACAACATTCTGATAAAAAAAAAATAGGATCACCATTTTTGTTAGAAGGGTCTGTCGTTTTGCTGGTATCTAAAGCTGTAATCTGTGTGTCTAATTCCACTGCAGCGCCACCACAGGGCAAATGAAGCATTACACAGTTCCCATTAAAATCAATGCATGGTCTGTGTAATACAAGGACATGCTTGGTTATCACTCAATTTCCTTACAGCAGTAGAGATGAGTGAATCAGTGAAAATTTGCCTGGAGAAGGTTTTGCAGATGGGCCACTTTTCTATTACATAGACGGATTAGCTGTATATAAGACAATCGAGACATAAGTAAGGATCCATATTTCAGCCAACAAAGCATATTTTTCCTCACTCATCTCTTGTTACAGGAAAAACGTTTCTTTTTTAGTCGCTTTATAAAACGAAAAATCCCTCTGACAGTTAAAAATAAAGCAGGTAGATAATTGCTGGTAATAATGAGGGTAGTCATGCAGCTAACAAGCCCAGGTATTTCACATGGTAATAATAAACTACTGTATTTAGTCAGATCTGTTTGCAGATTGTGAAATGTTTTGGTCAGAACACATTCCAACTCTACAATAAAACGATCATTAAGTGACCTCTGGGACCACAGTATTTTGGGGGAATTTTAATTCCACTATGATAAGTTCAAGTTGCATCAAATCAATGCATTTTTTTCATTACTATTACATATTATGATATAATATCAGTTTACGCTTATTTGATTTCTTAAATATTAAACTCCCCACTGCTAAATTCTACATGCAATAAACCATGGTCTAGCTCCGTTTAATACATAATATAGCGGCCTGGTCCTGAACTATGCTTACCCCAAAAGCAGAGTCCACCTCCCAGCACAGGGCTTTAATAGGGCTCCCTTTCTGGTGAATGGGAATCATCATGGAAGATAGGGGATGGTATGTATTGGGTGGCCCATTTTGATTTTGCCAGGAGGTGATAACTTCTCTGTGAATGTTCCTGTCCTGTATATTTATATATGTCATTCACAATACCACTATAATTCTCATTGCCCGTGCTTTTTGCTTCCCACTGCTTGCACATAAAGCTATAGATTGCACATTGTTACGGACCACAAATGGGTCAGAGCAACTCTCACGGACACTGGATGCAAAACTGCCGTTGTTTGTTGAGTTGACTCATTATATCCTTTGTGCATGTATATTTGATATATGTGCCTCTATACATACTTTATTATATTTATAGTAGAGGTATTAACAGATGTAGGGTTTTGGATTTAGTAATATATACAGCTTTTTCTTCTCCATCCCTTTGAAGTTCTGTTATCTCCTAATTATAGTTGCACAGGATTAGAGTCGGTTCAGGTGATTAACAAGCAGCAAGAGGTCCTGGGGTGGTCAGTGCAGGAGGTCATAGTCAATCAAACAGTGACAGGTGAAGAGATCCATGTGCGTGCTTCAGTCAGACAGAGCATTGTTGCCCCTTTCCTCCATCTAAAAATAATCCAGGGCAAACGAGAACATTCATGGAAGATGCTGGTAGTGTTATATAGCTGTCAAGTCATCACAGACACAATCTGATGATCTCATGTTATAGAGTAACCCGACAGTTCAAAAGAAGCCACTTCTCATTGTGTTATTTGCAAAAATAGAAAATATTATTTCGACTTCAGTTCATTTATTTCTATTTTAGTTGGTTTTTTTTCACTAGAGGTTTTAAAAACCAAAGATGTTAATTATGCGATTAATCAAGTACCTGGAAAATTGTTTAACCAAATGAAATTGATAATCGTTTACCACTTTCTTTATGTATTCTGAAGAGTTAGATAAATGTCCAAGCAACTAATTTGACATAATGGGGGAGATTTATCCACAGTGTTGAAGACAGCATAAAGTTATGCATAACAATGGTGCACATGGCATGATAAGGTTGCCGCAACCCGCTAGGCATCTTAAACAGTTTTTCTTATGCCACCTTAATGATGCCGTACATTTACACCAATGAATGGGTGCATCCTACGACTCTACTTAGCTACACCACTTTTTATAGGAACTTATAAAAATAAAAATAAAATAATAATAAATATTAAACACATAATAAATTTAGGTAAAATTTTAGGTGCAATTTGCAACACAATTTTGGCCCATTTTGCTTAGAAAATCTTACCCTTTAAGTAACCATGTTAATTGTGGGATGCATAGTAAAAGAAGAGAGCACCAAATAGGTCATCAGTATATCATCGGTGCGGGTCCAACACCCGGACCCCACACTGAACAGCTTCTCCGGCTGCCTCCGGGCACCAGACATTTATGCTGGAAGCAGATGGCTCCGGCCACAGAATAGCTGCCTAACTGCAGTACTGCAGCTCTGCTCCCATTCAAGTGAATAGGAGCAGAGCTGCATTCCGCAGCCGGGCCGCGATGCAATGTATGGAACCAACTGCTTCCAGCTTGGTACACTGCATACTGTGCAGAGCCATCCAGTGCCCGCAGGCAACCGGAGCAGCTAATCAATGCGGGGTCTGGGTGTTGGACCCGCACCTATGATATACTAATGACGTATCCAGTGGATAGGTCATCAGTTGTCCGGTAGTGGACCACCCCTTTAAGGTTGAATGATCCAAAGTATATTTTGTATTTCCTGGGCCACAAATCAATAGATGCCTTGTATGCAATGGCTACAAACACTCTATATACTCTGTAAAGTGAAACAGCTCCATCCACGGTTATTTTGGCACTTTATCACAATGTACCTGCTTGCTACCAATTATTAGCACCCTACCATTCTCTTCTACTGTTATATGGCTATTTGGAAATCCCCCTCCCACACTTTTAAGGTACCAGAGCTTGGGTGTGATTGCGATCTCTGCGACCTTTACAGCTACACCACTGACCACACTAAGAATTATGTATCGCTGCCCAGACCATCAATCAGGGATATTTTAGGTTTATGCAAGTGATGTAATCAATTACCGCCATAACAACCAAATCAACAGTTAGTAACTAACCTGTGTCGGCATTCGGTTTTAGGCATGCATGGAACTAAACCTGTACAAGCCACATAGTGGAAAGCTCAGGGCTATTTATAATACACACTGAAGAACAGCAGTCTATTTCAGATGTGCGAGTCATTACCATAACCTTGTTGGAATGCATGCTGAGGACAGGACAAATCAAACCCAATACATGTTCTGCTAAGATTGGATTTGGAAGCATCCAGAAACACAGACAGGCACGCTTACAAGAGCATTAGCTGTGTGGTCAATGGTAGTGCAGATTCTGCAAACATAAAATCACATCAAGTTTATATTATAATTAAGTATATTCTTATTTGCATTACATTCACAAATCAACTGGTGTTTTTGCACATCCAGACTGCAGTGACTATTGTGGGTATTACATTTCAAAAACAGGCAAATCTAGTGAGAATATATTAAAGAGGCTCTGTCACCAGATTCTCAAATCCCCATCTCCTATATTTATATATATGCAAATGAGATTTGAAATGGACAACTGGGCGTGTTTTTTTTCGTATGTCCAACTGGACGTGTATTGTGTTTTTAACTGGGCGTGTTTACTTGTTTTACTAACTGGGCGTTGTGAATAGAAGTGTATGATGCTGACGAATCAGTGACCAGTCAACATCATGCACTCCTCTCCATTCATTTACACAGCAGCATTACGTTCTTACTAGAACGATGTGCAGCCACATACACAGACATTAACGTTAATCAAGTGTGCTGATAATGAATATACATTACCTCCAGCCAGGACATCATGTGTATTCAGAATCCTGACACTTCTGAATCTTTTCTGTGAGATTCCAGCAAGGGAAACAAAATCTCGTTTACCTCGTAATCTCGCGAGATTACGGGTGGCTTGCTGGAATCTCACAGAAAAGATTCAGAAGTGTCAGGATTCTGAATACACATGACGTCCAGGCTGGATGTCATGCGTATTCATTATCAGGACACTTGTGTATGTGGCTGCACATCGTTCTAGTAAGAACACTATGTGCTGTGTAAATGAATGGAGAGGAGTGCATGATGCTGATTGGTCACTGATTCGTCAGCATCATACACTTCTATTCACAACGCCCAGCTAGTAAAACAAGTAAACACGCCCAGATAAAAACACAATACACGCCCAGTCGGACATACGAAAAAAACACGCCCAGTTGTCCATTTCAAAGCTCATTTGCATATATATATATATATATAAAATAGCTCATAACTTGGCCAAAAATGAACGTTTTTTCCACATGCAATAGGAGATAGGGATTTGAGAATCTGGTGACAGAGCCTCTTTAAAGTAGTTCTTCAATTTTTATAAATAGGTTAAAGTGTACCTCCAGTGAAAAAGAAAAACTTAAAAGTGCACTTAGATGTGCAGTACTTTTGCGCAGTAGTTTGTGCTGCAGACTTCTCCTTCCTAATTTACTTGTAGAACATTGTTATCATTGTCTGCCATGTTACAGATACAGTGGAGCTGCAGCTCGGTCACCGGTCACTATTTCTACAAGTCTGCTGGCTCACATTACTCTTGACACTCCGCTATCCCCTGTTAATACGCTCCTGTAATCCCACACCTCTCACACAGAAGAGACTGCCCGCTCTCCTCAGGAATACAATGGACTTATAAATCAACTATGATTTTGATGTATTCTGTCTTAGTGGTGGTTATTAACCAAATAGGACTTTTTATTTATTTTTTATTCTGTTGTTTGGAATAATATCCCAGTGGACCTGTTATTATAATATGCTGCCCTTAAATACAGCCTTCACGTGTTTATGTGTGTATGTTTGTATTCATGACTGTGAATATGTGTGTATAGTGTCACGTTGGGTATGTGGACCCACTGGGCCGTACCGCCTTGACGGTATGGTAGCTGGCCAACAGGACACAGGTCACAGTCTATAGTTCGTATGGTGTACCTGTGGTAGCTCAGACAGTAGCAAGACAGGCTCGGCTGGGACTAGGCAGCTGGCAGGCGCCAGGCGTGGTGTAGCAGGACAGGCGTGGTACACAGCACAGCGCAACTTCAGCTCAACGCGGCACTTGACCAGGATAGCACGGGATACGGGTTACAGGTAGCAGGAACGGGGAACACTGGGAACTGGAAAACACTTAGGAGACCATTTGCATAAACATACTAGGATAACGACAACAAGGCTCAAGCAAGGCAGGAAGGGGCTGGGCCCCTCTTATAGTCCAGGGTGCTTATGGGCTAATTTGGCACTTAACTCACACATGTGTGCACTCTGGCTCAAGGCAGGACTGAGCTTGCGAGCGCACCGTAGTGGTCACTGTGGAACAAGACGGCCGCATGTACAGACATCTCTGGAGAGGAGGGCGTCGTCTGGATGGAAGGAGTTCGTGGTCAGCGACCACAGATGTTACATATAGAAAGATGCATGTATATGCAGTGGAGTGTATGTGTGTACAGTACCTGTGGTTTTTTTTGTGCACATACATGTCTGTGTGTGCATGTGCACATAGGAGTGTTCACACAGGTCCTTTGGTTAATGGGGGCCTCATTATAAAAGAAGCTATGGCATCTTGGGATTACTTGTTATGCAACTTTGTAAAATTGTTCCTGGTTGAGATGTTCGGCTTAGTACAGTGTGGTATCCTTTTTGCCCAGTATATTAAATGTATAGGAACATACCTAGCTATGCTCATAGAATTCTACAGTAATATTCAGAATAGGAATAGGTGCCAGCCATAGACAATAAAACATAAAAATTGGTTCAAAGTTTGATTGAATAATAAAGACACTATAATACCTGGTTTCTATTACAACAGACAGAGTAATGTAAGAGTCTGCCTGCTCAAGGGTAACAAGGACCCGGCATCCTGCTGACAATGAATGAATGAATATAGATGAATAATAACTTGAAACTTCATTTCATTAACTGCTCAACATTTAGCACATTGATTGTATATGCTTTAGGAAAGAATATTCCATGCAAATCTTCTGGAAAATGTACATGTGTACTGGTGTAGTGTATATTATGTATAATGACTAATAACTCTTATATATCTGTGGATTATTCTATTTGTGACAAGGAGTATTTTATTATACAGCACAAATGTATACATATAGCTCACCCAATGCTATGATTTACAATCCAGCTCACACTTAAGAATGTCAAATATTATATACATTGCGACTGCAGTTGGATTTTGAATTTACTTAAGAAGTTGTTAAAGCGAAAATAAAGGATATCGCAGACACCATACATCCCACAGACAAAATATAGCATTTAGGGTGCTTGTGGGACTAGGGGTGACTGAGTCAAGCAATGTATTTTAATTCACCTAAAATGCTAAATTGACAAACTGTATACCTGTTTAATTCTGCTATCCACTGGGTTCTGACGTTGGAATATGAGAACAACATTGTGTGGTTGGCATGTTTCATAGTTCATGAAAACTTTTCTAAATCCCTAATAAAGCAGGTGAGGGAAATGTATCAGTCCCATGCTGGTCATAGACAAAAGGTTAACCCCAGATCTCTTCGACATTCAGATATGATGTACTATCTTAATGGTAATCATTAAAAATACATACTTTAAGAGATGATGGAATGATTTCCCATCTGGAAAATCATCTCCACGGTTGCAAATATTGTCCATATGTAATGCTAGGCATGTTTTAACGTACAATAGCAGATTAAACTCTAAAAAAAAAAAAAAAAAACTGTCCTAAAGAGACTAATTTTTTCAATAACCAATGAAACACATTTACATTGGTTTAAACCAAGCATTTTAGTTCAAAATATATAATGACATTTGCCCAGGGGCCTCCACCACCCAATTCTCTCCAAGCCTTTCCAGACAGCTCTTGCTAATATATTACTAAGATTCTAAGCTTTCTTCACCTTGCACAGAGCTTCAATGCTCTATCTGAAGGTCTAGCATGCATTTTTATTGGCATAGGGGAAAGTGGATAAGCAGCTGTCAGACACCTCTGGCTCAACTTATCTCGTAGTTGAACAGAGATTTTGGCATGTTAAAATCCAACAATCCTGTATTCCCCAACAGCAGAAATTGGGAGACAGCTGCACTCGCCCCATACAAATTAGATAGCTGTTGGCTCTTGTCCACATCATGTTTATGTCCAGCTGATGTTACCCTGCATTATATGACACTGTTACTGTGGTGGTGGCCCTCACCAAGATTTTTTCCCCAAGGGTCTCCCCTCACCATGTCCCAGCCCTGACTACAAGATCTTTTATGATCAAATCGGTAATCAATGTTCTATATATGGCAGCTTTACAGATAAGTTCAGTAATGCTAATAGTTTAACACTGGGTTAAAGGGGTTATTTGGGGACCAAAAATGGCATTGCAATAATATATTTATGTGAAACCAAGTAACTTACTAATATACTTTAATTAAAAATTCTGTACTAAATGGTGCAGTTCAAACCTCATGAATTATTCAGGAGGTGCTGGAGCTTTTCTAATAATGATGACGCTCCAACATGGCCCCACGTGACTAAGCTCTTGCTTTATGTGCTGTTCGTGAACATGACCGAAAGGGGCTGTCACATTGCCTATTGCTTGATTGCCGCTCTGCTCGGGACTCCAGCACTGCTCCCGACGTCCATATTTGGTCAATTCAGGGGTTTCCTATAGCTGGAGTCCCCGAGCAACTCATGGATATATGTTGGCTTCATGGATGAATTAGTGCAAATACAAATATGTTTATAAGGCTCCATTCACATCAGGTTTATGGCCTACTTCACAAGTTTATGTTCGGACAGCAAAAAAAGTATACTGTGACAAACTCATATGTTTCTATAGGCCAAATTTATCAAGGCAGTTATGTCTTGTTGTTTGCTAATAGTAGGGTTTGAAAGTTACATAGAAACATACAAATAAACTATATCCAGTTTTATAATGTTTCTAATAACATAACCATTATTATTTTCACATTTTCCAGATTTATTACAATATAAGGCTCCATTTACCTCACATTTTAGCCTACGTTTAATGGCTATGCCAGGAAAAAATCCAGTCATATAGGCTTTACTAGTGGCATCTGTCACTCATAGTCTATAATGGTATTCGTTTAACGGATACGTCATAAAGTTTCATGAACCTTTTCATGATGTACTGTATATGTTAAAGGGATACCACTATAGCCTATGAGTGACGAATGCAACTGTTTTGCATCCATCTACGCATCTGTCGTCCATAGGCTATAATGGTATTTGTTTAACAGATACGTCATGAAAAGCTATTGAGAAGATCATCTTAACTCATATGTTTAATAGATGCCTGTGACAGATGCCATACAGTGGCATCCGTCATTTAAAGGCTGTCAAATAAATAGAAGTTTAATGTACACGTTTTTTTTTTAACTGGATTCTGTATAGGGAAATTGTGAAGTTTACTACGCTATTCCATACTTTTTTTTGCAGTAAACTTATGTATTCCGACCAGACGGAGGTCAAAAGAGCACTCTTTTGGGCTCCATTTGACAATAGAGCTCTATGGACGTAAGGGGCCAAAACGTGATGTGAACAACCCCTTAAAGTATTTGCAAATTAGACAGCAATACAAGACACCAATGTGTCTAGGTGAAATGTCAAGGATATCCCATTAAGTGAATAATGTTGGTTGATACTGGTAGAACATCAGAAGTGCTAATAGTTGTCTCTACACTAATGTAATGTAATGAGGTTGTCCGCCTAGGACAATCTCTTTTGTGAAAAGAGTCTCTTAATGATAAGTTGAGTACAGATGTTCCCACTTCTGGGTTCCCCAGCGATCAGCTATAATCTATGGCAGGACCATGCAGGAAGAGCTCAATTCCTCTGCAGAACCCCCATGGAGAAAATAAAGCATTATACAGTTCTCATTAAAATCAAAGTACTGTCAACGTAATGCTCAAAAGTGCCAGATCCTCTACAGCAAAACCTATTCTCCATTCTGGCTAATAGATGAGCGTTCTGAATGGAGGTCTCCCCTCTTTTAACTCAGAATTTCGTTATAGGGTATTTGTAACTGAGTGATCTAAACTAAACAGCCCTTTAATTGTCCAAAAGGTTCTGATCTTCCTCTTATCAATATGGTCAATAGATAACTATGAAAATCATCTATTTTCTTCTTTTTTTTTTAAATGAAACAATTGTATTGTTAATTCTGCATGGCAGAGTACAAAAACAAAACTAACCCCACCCCCAATTCGTCCACATCCCAGCCAGACCAAACACGGTGCACTAATTTTTCACATAATTACAGGTATCAAACATTTCCAGTTTCATTACGTAAGACAAATATCATAGTTCGCATTACAGTAGAGAAGTCCTGCAGCACCTGTGAAATTTGAAAGGTACAAACATATAGAAATTGCTCTACTCGTGTTACCTCCTACATCCCCATTGCCATGAAGATTCTATCCCTAGTCAAAGTGGCTGGAGCCACGTCTGACCCATCCGGCCAAGGCAACCAAAAGGTCCTCAATTTCTTTTTCTCTACCCCCTCTTTACATAAGCTGTCTTCTCCATGGCTATGAGCCTCTTAACCCAATCAGTAAACTCTTGCTTCATAGGAGAAAGTTCCTGTAACCAATGCTGGGCAATAGGTGTCCTGGGCTGGCCATATAAAGTAGTCTCGCCACAGCCACTTCACCCAGTTCAGACACAGGATGATCCTGGACATACCGAAGAATACACACATACAATGTGGACATAATAAAATAGTATACAGATTTAACCAAATTCACCACCTCCCTCCAGAAGCAGGTCAGGTTCAGACATGACCACATCATCTGCAGTAAGTCTGCTTGGTGAATCTTGCAACTATTACATAAGGGTGAGTCAGATAGCCCAATGTTATACAACAATAATAGTGTTCAATACACCTTATGCAAAAGATAGGCCTGAGACAACCTGTGCGCCCCACTTAGTGACAATTTGGAGGTTTTGTTCAGGATACCCCTCCATTGCTCCTTCTTTATAGGTTCAAAGATCAAAAAGGTAACAGCACCAGAATTTCAAAATAGATAAGAGTGCAAGCGCGACAGAACTGGATCCAACCATCCCTAACTTATGCAAAAAAGAGAGCCAGGCAGCACATATAAAGAAAAATTTACTTTTTATTCACCCATGCAGCTCCTCAGAGTCTCTCAAACATGAGGTATAGGTTATAGGTTCAACATCACCCTCCCACTTTTCTTTAATATTAAGAGAAAACTCCTAGTGCATTTTAACTAGCAAGTATTGGTACAATCTAGAAATGGGTTTTACCATCCTTCCACAACCATGACCATATCTACAATGGGATTACTAACCACGTAATCTCTCTTTTCACATTAGCTATCACTGTGGAAGTCACATCTCAATTGAAGATTTTTATAGAACTGACTATGCGGTAGATCATATTTTGATTGCAACAGTGAAACCTGCTTGAATTCTCCTTCTGAAATTATTTGCGGCATACATTGTGTACCCTTGAACTTCCATCTGCAAAACCCTCCAGCCTGACCAGTTCAGGTATCCAAGATATGACCGAGATTGGAGATATGTCCCAGATCGGAGATATGTCCCAGATCGGAGATATGTCCCAGATCGGAGATATTTCCCAGATCGGAGATATGTCCCAGATCGGAAATATTTCCCAGATCGGAGATATGTCCCAGATCGGAGATATGTCCCAGATTGGAGATATGTCCCAGATTGGAGTGGTTTGGGTGCAACCCGAAATACCAAGCATGTCTCGAATCTTCCACTATATCTTGTAAATCATATAAATCGTGGGGGTGCGTTTAGGCTTAGATACAGGGCCCCAGCAAACAGTAATCTTATACTGTAACCATGTGTGATCCTGTCTAAGCCTACCACAAGCAGACAGTAACGTTATACTTACCCTCCTCTTCTGCACTTGACGCAATCCAGCATTGCGTCGTTTTTCAAGCACAAAGCGCCATGACGCGAGAAGACGTCAGGACATCCGCTGCGCTCGGTACCGAGGTGGGTAAGTATATTGTTACTACTATAATAACAGGTTCGTTTATTACATAGGACCCAGTTACTATAGTAACTGTTTATAGACCTGGTGCGGAGGGCCGCAGGTCCCACTGGCTTCGGGGCCCGCTCGCAATTGCGACTGCTGCGACCCCTATAGCTACACAATTATGTGTCAGTCACCAGGGGATACGGGCCAAAGATCCGGTACTAGCGACGCCACTGCTCTGAGGTATCCAAATACAAGAAGTGTAGAGCATACAACAGTTGGGAAATTCAGATTTTAATAAGGTTGGATCCACCAACCACTTATAATAGGAGCTTACACCAAGCATCAATGTTACAATGACATGTCAGAAGTTTTGATCAGTGGAGGTCCGAGCATTGGGACCCACACCAATCACTAAAATTAAGTGGCAGAAGTGCTCGGATGAGCACTGTGGTGCTTCATTTATGATCAGGAAAGTCGATCACAAACTAAGCAGCACAGCGCTCACCCGAGCGCTTCTGCCACTTAGTTTTATCAATCGGTGGGAGTCTTAGTACTCGGACCCCCACCAATTAAAACTTCTGACATGTCACTATAACGCGAAAATCAGGGAAGACAGAGGACAACCCTGCCGTGTGCCCCTGCCCAGCGCAAATACCCCCATTAGAAAATCGTTCACCCAAACACTTGCTCTACGCACGCTATAAAGAAGGCTAAGTGAGGAGATAAACTTATCACTGAAGCCCATTTTGGCCACAACCGCTTATAAAAACTCAGATTCTATACTGTTGAAGGCCTTGGCTGCGTCTAATGAGCAAACCACCCTCCGTTCAGGGTTATCCACAGGTACTTGTAGGTTAAATTACCATTGATTTTGCTGGCATAAATCCAGTTTAATCTAGATGTATGAGGGTCATTACTAACCTGGAGAGACGCACGGCCAAGGCTTTCACCACTATCTTGACAGCTGTTGGCCTCATTTACGTAATAAGAAAAAAGCTCATAACTTAACACAAAATATATTTTGGGACACAATTTGCACTAGCATTATAAGCATGACACTGCCTATTAGATTAGTAAGGAGATTGGCCATTACTAAACTAGTAATAGATCCTCTTTAATATATGGAGGCTCTATGTCAAACGCCTTGGCAGATAATGAGGGTTCACGCTTAGGCTGGGTTCACACGCACTATTTACGGACGTAATTCGGGCGTTTTAGCCTCGAATTACGCCCGAAAATACGGCTCCAAGGCATCGGCAAACATCTGCCCATTCATTTGAACGGGTTTTACGATGTACTGTGCCGACGGTCAAAAGATGTCGCGTCAAAGAAGTACATGTCACTTCTTGAGATGTAATTGGAGCTGTTTTTCATCAAGTATGAACAATTACGTCTGAAATTCAGGAGCTATTTTCTCCTGAAAACAGCTCTGTAATTTCAGCTGTATCGGACACTGCCGTGTGAACATACCCTAAGTGTGTTCATTGGACACTGCCAAGGCTTTTGACTTATTTATTTTTTTCAGTTACTTATATAGCACCAACATATTACACAGTGCTGTGCAGAGGTCCTCTTTTTTACTGTCCCCATTGGGGCTCACAATCTAAATTCCCTATTGGTATGTTTTTGGGGTGTGGGAGGAACCTGGAGTACCCAGAGGAAACCCACGCAAACATGGGGAGAACATGCAAACTCAATGCAGATGTTGTCCTTGGTGAGATTTGAACCCAGGACCCCAGTGCTGCAAGGCAGTTGTGCTAACCACTGAGCCACCGTGCTGCCCTAACTTACTTCGTGTTGGATAGAATGGGGTTTGGCCACAGCTTTGTGTCTTGGGTGAAATTAGTGTATACGGCTCCTATAGCCTCTATCCAAATGAATGATTCAGTAACTGATCCCATTTCATTGGGCAGTGGAACAAGGCAGAGATGCCCGCTGTCGCCAATTCTCTTTGCATTTTTTTTGGTGGGGGGAATGCACTGTCGTCTCTTGGGCAGCTATGTCAGTGATTGATTTGTTTTGACAGTACTCGGGGTTAACAATCAATTGGCACAAATCAGTGCCGCAGTTGCTATATATCTTACATAATGCCCCAGTATTGGTCCCTCAGAGATTTTTTTCATAAGGTGAACAGTTTATTCAGGTATCTGATCTCAAAAAAGGCCATTCTAGGATTAAGCTGGAAATTTTTCAGAGGGCTATAAATGGAGGGGGACTGGCAGTTCCCATCCAATGGATTTACTATCTTGCTTCCCTACTACAGCATCTGAAGGGATAGGGCACAGAGCAGAATGGCAATCCAGTCTATTGTGTCACCACATAAGGACAAAACACTTGTATAAGCTGCAGAGGCTCACAAATATAAAGGTCATACTAGGCAACTACCTTTGCTGTTTATAGTTCACAAGTTGTGGTAGAAGGTAAGGGCCATACAGGGACTTGAGGAATGCTCCACCTATACGTCTATATGGGATATCCCATTGCTTTAGGAGTTGTTCTTTCTGGAGGGCTTTATAGCTGGCAACAGGGGGGTTTGAGATGCAAACCATAGCTGATGCATTTATCAGTTCTTTAGCCCTTTGCTCAGTTGCAATCAGAGTTTACTATACGTCATACGCAATTTTATAAATATCTGTATCTGTATCATGCAGTCATAGCTGAATAGAATACGCATGTTTTACAACCTTCTACTAACCCTCTATAGTCGAATAAGAAGAATTTAAGAGGAGCAATTGCCGGACGTTGTACAAGCTCTACCAAAGATGTCATTAAGTGAAACACATAGATTGTTACTATCTATATTTACTACATAGAGTCCACAGAACCCTGATATTTTTGCATATAGGGTTGAGATATAGCCACTTGTGCCTTAGATGCAAGGTTGATCTGGCGGATTTCATGCACATGATGTGGCAATGCCCCAAACTGGATAGTTATTGGGGGGAAGTGATCAACCTTATAAATTCAGTGTATCGGTCACTTTACCTCTTAATCCATTTATATGTATTCTGAGCTTTATGGAGGAGATACCTTTGATGTTACATATGTACTAGGTTGGCCTTGACGTCTTATATATATATATATATATATATATATATATAGAAGATCCAAACATAGGAGCAGCACTGTGTCAATAGCCAGAAACGGTTGGTGCTAGCTTCAAAATATCAAGGAGTGACGAGCTCCTCATGCATATATCCAAGAAAAAGAGACTGGAAGCAGCACTCAGCAAAAAAATGTGAATTTATTCACCCAACACAGCAACGTTTCACTTCCTCCATGGAAGCATTTTCAAGGCTTGAAAATGCTTCCATGGAGGAAGTGAAACGTTGCTGTGTTGGGTGAATAAATTCACATTTTTTTGCTGAGTGCTGCTTCCAGTCTCTTTTTCTTGGATATATATATATATATATATATATATATATATATATATATATATATATATATATATATGTGTGTGGTTCGGAAGCTTAATAGCTCAACACTGGCTGGATGGGCTATCTCCAACCCTAAACCAGTTTATTAAAAAAGTTAACTAGTATATAAAAAGGGAATTCAGACAAAAAAGGGTTACCCTTAGGTACAGTATGAAAACGTGGGCCAGTTGGCTGCATAGATCAAGACACGCTCCCCTAACATTTATTAGTGATAGAATTCTGGGTGGACTTGGCTCATAACACAACATGATGTAATATATTGATCTGTGTGAATTATTAATGATGTCATATTTGAATATTTCTATTCTTCTTTGCTCTATGTACATATACTGCTGCGCTTGTTTATCTGTGATTGTGTACTTATATTGCTTTTGTATAACTCTGATGCAGATTTCTAGTTCTTGAAGTGCGGGCGGGCGTTTTGGTTATTTGTTCTATAACATGAAAAAAATTCAATATAAATGTATGTGAATTAAACAGAAAAATCTCTGAGAACCCCTTTAAAGGACTATTCCCATCTTAGACAATTATGACATATCCACAGGATCACATATATTCCGAACAGTTTCCCCTAACCCTGACCACATTTCCCCTAACCCTAACCACCTTCCCATTTGTTCTCCGGGAGACCCCCAGTCTGAGGATAGTTGTGGGTCCCAGAGGTGGGGCCAGCATCTATTAGACATTTATGGTATATCCTGTGGGTAAACCCCTTTCTTGATCCCGCAGCACTCCGTGTTTCAAGGGTGCGTGAGTAGGCTTCCACGCCAACGTATAAAAAATGGGAACTCAGCACTCAGTAATGGCGCCATTACCTTACAGCGTACAAGATCGCAAGCGCCGCATATCCTTATCCACGGACGTAATCCTTGTCTGAAGAAGGTCGAATGTATAGACCGAAACGTTAAATCTATTTTTGGATTACGACTTTTCGCTATATGTGAAATAAAATATCACCTATTGCATAATACCTTGGAGTGCTGAGTTCCCATTTTTTAAACCCCTTTAATGGTAATAATCCTGGTAATCTAGACTAGTGAAGAGTTTAATGTTAGAATCCATGGTGGTTCAGTGGGTTACTCACGTCTCTAGATTGCAGTGATGTCTCTGTGCAGCGTATTCACCTTCCTCTACCTGACCTACACTGATCATAGAAAGTACTGTGCATAAGAACTCTATTCAATCACCTTTAACTACTGGGCACCCTGACAAGTCCGGTGAATACGATGGAATGTGCGACCCTCTTTGGCCCTATTAATTGCCATTCTCTGTTAAGTAGCATACGGATGTAGCCATCTTTAACTTGATGCTGGTAACTTGCTGCACAAGTCGCACAACAAAAGCCATTGAAAAGTCATTGAATAAGTCAATATAAAGGATCTAGCCATTGTTTATTTAATGCGTTAAAAGTCAAGGTAAAGACGGCTACATCTGTAGATGTTCTCTGAGCTGTAATTTTTCAGGCAAGTTCTAATAACTTGTACATTATCAAACATACCTTTAAAATGTCAGATGTCATGCAAAACCACTTGAATTCAAAAGTGTGCATTTGTAGTGTATTTATATCTCTGATCTGTCCTCCCAGAAAACAGCTTGGACTGTTACTGATATGTAGAAGCTGTCATAGTGACATTATTATAATGTGTTAGATCAGGTGGGCACTTTGCCTAGCTTGTTACTTGACTCCTGTCTGCCTGTGTCATAGTGGCCAGTGCTCTTTTATCTGAAACAGAGTTCCAAATCCCTTGAATAGCCATAGAATTAAATGATAACGTTCTGACTTCCTGCCCCCACCACTAGGGGGAGCTTAGGAGCTTACTGCAGTGGAATTGATCTTTAAGACTGTTTGATTTATTAAATGAATAGGGGTAACATTTTCGGTTTTGATGCCATCTTTGAGGCGTTTTAAGACTGACATTCAAATTCAAACAAATGAGAACAAAATGGAGGGTTTTGAATACTTTTTAGGGAATTTATCATCAGAAAAAATACCTAAATATACTACACACCTATATAAAACAGATCTCAGGTGAGATCCAGCTGGGAGACTTTAAGGCACTGCTGGGAACAATTTAAAGCATACCTCAGTAAAAAAAAAAATTAAAAAAAATTAAAATGCATGTGCTTCTGAATCTATGAGTGCAGTCACTGTCAAGTTCCAGCATTTGTACAGCAGACCGGTTTGTATTTGTGACCGAAAATAGGCTATCAGTGTCCTTAACATTTTTAGCCGAGTGACATCCACAGTTACAAATCTGCATTATGACACCCTCCCAACCCCATCTTTTCCCATTTCTATGCCCTACTCATAGGGAATCCTATCAACATGCCTTAGTGGGCAGCCCGGTGATTCAGTGATTAGAACTGTAGTCCTGAGTTCAAATCTGACCAAGGGCAACATAACATGTGCATGGAGTTTGAATTTTCTCCCAGTGTTTGCGTGTGATTCCTCTCGGTATTCTGGTTTCCTCCCACAGTCCAAAAATGTAGATTGTGAGTCCCATTGGGGACAGCAACTAAGGATAACTTCTATAGAGCACCGCAGAATATGATGCTGTAATATAAGTAAAATTAATAAATAATGCCTTAAGTCCACCCCACTGTATATTCCCCTCCTCCCATACAAATGTCAGGACATGATGTGAGTGACGTGAAAGCATTTAGCACAGAGGAGGACAAAGACAGCAAAGAGCCCCTGTGTAATTACGGTATATAGACACCCTATTCGCTAATTGCTCAGCATAGAGCCCCAGGTCTTTCTAACAATCCAACCATAATTGTGAGCCATAAAAAACTATTAGCATGCAATCTAATAGACAGTAGGAAGCTGCTTTTAACTGGTTGAAGACACAGGACAAGAATACTCGTTCTAAGCAGCGGGAGCTTGCCGCATTAGGACGAGCATTCTCATCTTGAGTGACACACAGTGTGTCCGCGCGATCAGGAGCGGGGCAATGGCTGTAGTACACAGCCGCAACTCCAATCTAACGGCGGAGAGAAGAGAAACCTCTTCTTTCCACAGTTAACCTCTTGAATGCCGCGATCAAAGTTGACCGCAGCATTCAAAGTGAAAATAAGAAGAGGGGACTCCCCTTTGACCACGTCACAGGAAATCCCTGTAACGCGATCGAGGCCCATACCTTGTATGGCCAGACAGCCCAGGGTCCATTGAAGGACCCCAGGGCTGTCTGACCATATTTCCTGTTGTTAGGGCATACTGAGGTATACCCTAACAACTGCCTGTGTACAATCAGTACACAGGCTAATGTACTGGCATATAGATCTATGCCAGTACATTACAGTTATAAAATCAAAATGAAAAATCCACCTATGGGATTTTAAAAAAAGTTAAATTAATAAATGTAAAAAAAAGTTAATGTTAATTTAAAAAAATCTGTGAAAAATACACAGAAATGCACACTTTTTACAACTAATAAACTTTACAAAATATAAGTCCCAAGACACATATTTGGTATCACCACAGCCGAAACAGCCTGTACAACAAACGTATAACATTATTTATGATGATTGGTGCATGGTGTAAAAAAGAAAAAATGAAAACTGCAGCGGAACTGCTTTGTTTCTGCATTATTGCCAAAATAAAAATGTATATAAATTAAATAATATGAATATAAATGTACCAAAAAATGGCACTTGCATAAAGTACAACTCGTCCCACAAAAAACAAAGTCTCATACAGCTACGTCGTACAAAAAATAAAAAAAGTTATGAGCGCTGAGTTGCAGTGAGAGAAATATAAAAAAAATTGTTCTGTCCTCACGGCCAAAAGTGGCCGTTTGCTTAAGGGGTTAAGCTCACAGATGGCCCCTTAATAACTGCACTAACTGTATGGTATGACATAACTATAGCTAGGCATCTCCCTCTAGATCTGTTATCACTTGAATACAAAGCACATCTAATCCATCCACTTCGTGAATTTAAATAGGGGTCATTTTATTCTATGCCCCAAGACAGAAATTAAAAGGGTATTTTTATCTTAAGTATTTATGGCATATACACAGAATATGACATAATTGCCTTATAGGTACGGTTTCCACCACTGGGTGCTCTGCTCTTTCCATAACTTCTATAGACTTCAATGGAGAGAGAGAGAGAGAGAGAGAGAGAGAGAGAGCAATGCACAAGCATGAATACTTCAGCCGAGAATTGGTTAAAATCATCTGTAAAACCATCGTTCTCCCCGTTCTTCTTTGGATATGTCATTAATGCTTCAGATAGGGGTACTTGAGGAGATTTATTGTAAAGGTAGGTAGAGGCATGCTTTATTGTCTGTGGTCAGTTTAGGGCTAAAGCTGCACAGAAAACATATGTAATAGTTTCACAATAGTGCAATATTTTGTACTAGGGCTAAAACCTTTGTAATATTTTGTGTCTGCTTGGTACAAGCTATAGCATGATAATTGGAGTATGATAAAGTGTGCAGATGATAGCTCAATTAGCACATCAGTTGTGAACTTTTATCTCCATTTACTGACATGCATGTCACATAGATTAAATTGGCTTAAAATGGTTTTCCGGTCTTTAAAAATTGTGTGCAAATAGTTTAACTGCAGTAAGATAAGTCACATACTAATGTATCTGTCTTTAGCTGAAATGCCTCTAGTAGGCTTCGTTCACATCTGCGTCAGGGTCCCGTTCTGACGTTCCGTCTGAGTTTCCTGTCAGAACGGGACCCTGACTAAAACAAACGGAAACCATAGGCTTCCGTTTGCATCACCATTTATTTCAATGGTGACGGATCCGGTGCCAATTGTTTCCGTTTGTCTCAGTTGCGCAAGGGTTCTGTCGTTTTGCCAAAATCAATACTGTAGTCGACTACGCTACAAAACGACGGAACCCTTGCACAACTGAAATTATTGGCACCGGATCTATCACCATTGAAATCAACGGTTTCCATTTGTTTCATTAGGGTCCGACTCTGATGGGAAGCTCTGACGGAACATCAGAAAGGGACCCTGACGCAGATGTGAACAAAGCCTTAGCCAGTCTCCCATGCAGTCAAATGACCATGTTCCTGGTGTTTATCTCCTGCTTGTGTGACATCTCGTACACTGACCACATGGTTATCCTCCCTCCTCCTCCATGTAGTACAGATGTCACACATCACATGCCTTTTATCTCTTCTGCTGCCTGCTCTCCCCCTCTGTGCCTGTCTCTAAATTGATAGTGTTTCACATGCTGGGAAGCAGATCCTGCAGAGCTCTGTCTCAGTAGCAGACAGTGAGTAATTACAGCACTACCTTACACCTTGCAATAGAGGGGCATGCAGGCAACTGTAACTATAGGCAATATTTGTAAAAAGGGGAGAGGAATCATGGGAACTGTAGTAATTTACATGGTAATCCTGCCCACAGCAACATAATAAAAATGATAATAACTAGTTAGGAGCTATAGTAGCATCATCTGGTGAACATTAACCCGTTAGTGACCGCCAATACGCCTTTTAACGGCGGCCACTAACGGGCTTTATTCTGATGCATATGCCTTTTTACGGCACTGCATCAGGATAAAGTAAACAGAGCAGGGAGCGTCAAATCTCCCTGCTCTCTGCTGCTAGAGGCAGCTGATGGCTGGGAGCGTCCCTGCTCTGCCGGGTGAGATCGATATTTTATCGATCTCACCCGTTTAACCCTTCAGATGCGGTGCGCAATAGCGTGCACCGCATTTGAGTGGTTTTGGAGAGAGGGAGGGAGCTCCCTCTCTCCCCCACCGACACCCGGCGATACGATCGCCGAGTGTCTGTGTCACTAATGGCAGCCGGGGGCCTAATAAAGGTCCCCAGGTCTGCCATTAACGAATGCCTGCTAGATCATGCCGCAGGCATGACCTAGCAGATGCCTGTCCGTTTTAAACGGACAAGCAGTAATACACTGCAATACAAAAGTATTGCAGTATATTACAATAGCGATCGGAGAATCGCATATTAAAGTCCCCTAGTGGGACTAGTAAAAAAGTTAAAAAAAAGTTTAATAAAGTTAACTTTAAAAATGTGAAAAAAATGAAAAACCCAGCTTTTCCCCTTACAAAATGCTTTACTATTAAAAAAACAAAATAAAGTAAAAAAGTTACACATATTTGGTATCGCCGCGTCCGTAACGACCCCGACCTATAAATCTATTACATTATTTAACCCGCACGGTGAACGCCGTAAAAAATGTAATAAAAAACTATGGAAAAATTGCTGTTTTCTGTGAATCCTGACTTTAAAAAAATGTGATAAAAAGTGATCAAAACGTCGCATTTACTCAAAAATTGTACCAATAAAAACTACAAGTCTTCCCGCAAAAAAAAAGCCCTCATACAACTGCATCGGCGAAAAAATAAAAACGTTACGGCTCTTCAAATATGGAGACACAAAAACAAATAATTTTGAAAAAAAAGCGTTTTTACTGTGTAAAAGTAGTAAAACATACAAAAACTATACAAATTTGGTATCGTTGCAATTGTAACAACCCGCTGAATAAAGTTATTGTGTTATTTATATCACATGGTAAACGCCGTTGATTTAAGACGTGAAAAAGAGTGGCGAAATTTCAGGTTTTTTTCTATTCCCCCCCCCAAAAAAAGTTAATAAAAGTTAATCAATAAATAATATGTCCCCCAAAATGGTGCTATTAAAAAGTACAACTTGTCCCGCAAAAAACAAGTTCTTATACAGCTATATAGACGCAAAAATAAAAAGGTTATAGCTCTTGGAATGCGACGATGGAAAAACTTAAAAAATGGCTTGGTCATTAAGGTCTAAAATAAGCTGGTCATTAAGGGGTTAAGACACATATAGGTACTTTTCTGTGTTTTTCATAAAATCATATAACCCCTTTAAGTTTGTTCAAGTCACAGGGTATCAAATTATAAATTTTACATAAAAAAATATAAATAAGCTATTCAAATACAAGCTAGTAGAGGCTAGGTAGAAATATCCTCGAAGATGAACCAGTGACTGTATCCTTAATACACAGCACCTCCTGGAATTCCTGCACAGAAGGGTTGGCAATATGAATCTCACTTGAATGTGATGACAGTCTTCCTCTGTTTTTAGCATAGCTCTCTAAAGGTCAGGAGAACTTCTCTAAGTGCAGAAGGCTTGTGAGATTTTGTGGGTAGACAAAGTGACTTTTATTTGGGTCCATGATGTTTTCTTGGCATCTAAACAATTTGCTATTTTATAATAAGATCTTTACCATCTAATTGTAATACTTATTGACCTTTCTGACCGTTAAACTCAAAATTTTTCATGAGAATGACAAGTATTTCTTCGAGTTCACCAATATGCTAATTCAATCTACTTAAAAAATAACCAAATATTTATGGTATTTAAAAAATACCAGAGACTGGTAACATCACATTAAAGGGCTATTTGCATCATAAACATTAATTGCATAGCCACAAATTGTGCCATAAATGTCTGATAGGTGCTGGTACCATATCCGGGACCTTCATCTATCAGGAGAACAATGGTCACCTCTGTCACTGAGGCCAATTTAATCATTTAATTTCTGCTTGCTTGTTTTTTTTATTAAATCTCATAGACTTCATTGAAAATGGCAGCCAACTCTCCATTGAATTTAAAGGGGAATATGTCTGCTGTGAGTTGTGGAATGGGAAGGGGGGTTCTTCCATTAGGTTTGATTTTTAGAGGTGGACTTGCAACTATGAGGCATTTATGGCATATGTATCGAGGGGAATACCACTTTAGCTTGTTATATTAACATAATAAAGTATTAGTTAAGTTAGAGTTTGACAAGAGCAAATGCTAAATTTTAATTTCATTGCTTGACCTCTGGTTACTGAATGTCATAAAGACATTCTTTGTCAGCTGCATTGAAAGTAAATCTCAGAGGTAAAGAACATAGCTGATAATAAGATATCACACCAGTATCCTTTGGGAGAACCTCAAGTCTTCGTTATCATGTGTGACCTTCAAAGAATGTGTAATGTGATATTTGAATGTGATCAAACCTGGGCAAGCCGGTAGTTAGCAGGACTTCTTTTTCTGGCAAGAAGTCAGAAACGATAAAGTCACGACTGTTTTATATAGACGCCGATTAGAGTAATAGATGTGTCCTACATGAATACTAGATGAACAATTTGTCCGCACGTGTCAGTACAAATAAACATACATATAAGAGGACAGGATTAGTGCTGCACTTGCCTGTGACATTAACATTTATGATAAATAGAATAAATAGATAAAAGAATCTTAGATCAAGAATGTCAAACTCATGGAAAACTAAGGCACAACGTAGGCAGGTTACATTTTATCAGGACCACATATAGTGCAACCATATATATATATAACATAGGTTTATAATAGTTATCCACTAGTTGTTTGGGTTTCCCTTAAAATTGGTACCTCTGATGCCTTGGATTCTTTTAAATCTAGAAAACTTTAGGAAGAGTCAAAATTTAGGAACCTTCCAAATACAGTGTTGGACTGGCCTACTAAAGTACCAAGGGATCCCCCAGGAGGCTCAAGTTTTCCTTACTGATGAGCATCCACTCACACACCTATCATCCATGAGGGGGGTAGCTGCTTAGTATTAAAATTACACACATTTAAGACTTCTGTAGTGTGTCAGTCACACATTTACGTGTAGTGCACCATGCTGGCTTACAGCCTATTAGTTATGCAATAGGCAAGGCAGTTGTGAAAGGAATGATTATATGTTGATCCCTCCTGATAAAAAAAAAGTGGTAAAGGAAAGGTCCATGTTCAGTAACAGGTAACGGCAACAAATTATAGCGTAAGGCAGAGACGTGGTTAGGACACAATCCAAGTTCGGTACAGAAGATGAGTGGCAACTGTTTGAAGCAAAAGGCAGAGACATGGCCAGAAAACAATCCAAGTTTGGTGAACAAATAATCAGCAACCGTCGAGTAAGGCAGCAATGAACTAGACTAGAGACAGGAAGCTCAATAGTCTGGCAAGTAGGAAGTGCAAAGGCCAGGCTTATATAGGAAACCAAAAGAGTGAGACTGATTAGGTAATGAAAGTAAGGAATATCAAGAGGCAAGAATTAAGAGAACCTAGACAATAAATTTAGCATCGGAGCTACCCAGCATAACCAGTCGCTCAACAAGAAAAGACACTTCCAAGGAAACAGGAGTTTCAGGGTTGGAATTCTGACACAATATCTGCATAATATAGCATGCCATGGAGAATGCCACAATTATTTGTTTCTCTGTATAAAATCAGAGGACCATGGAGGCACAGTACGGGCCCACAGCAGGTTGTGGACACTGTAATATGGATCTGTACAATGCTGTGTGCATGAGGCTTTACATTAAGGAGTTCACCTATAGCATATGCTAACCTGACTTTTCAATGTCTATGAAGGCAACGTATTAAATACAATTTCAATAGTGTAAAAATTGGGTCATATTTCTTACTCTCTCTCGCTCTTTAGATGTGGTTGTTCAAAATCCTCCTTACTATAAACAAAAAGTAAAAAAATTAAAAATATAAAAAAACTTGTGAGCAATTGTTTCCATAGTCTAAGAAGAAAACCATTTCCTCTGAGAAAGCAACAATTATATGTGTAAGTTTTGTTATTACTTTAAAAGCATTTGTCTAATACTATTTCCAAAACAACAGTCCAACTGAAGGCTTTTAAAGAGGTTCTGTCACCAGATTTTGCAACCCCTATCTGCTATTGCAGCAGATCGGCGCTGCAATGTAGATTACAGTAACGTTTTTATTTTTAAAAAACGAGCATTTTTGGCCAAGTTATGACCATTTTCGTATTTATGCAAATGAGGCTTGCAAAAGTCCAAGTGGGTGTGTTTAAAAGTAAAAGTACAACTGGGCGTGTATTATGTGCGTACATCGGGGCGTGTTTACTACTTTTACTAGCTGGGCGTTCTGATGAGAAGTATCATCCACTTCTCTTCACAACGCCCAGCTTCTGGCAGTGCAGACACAGCCGTGTTCTCCAGAGATCACGCTGTGTCGTCACTCACAGGTCCTGCATCGTGTCAGACGAGCGAGGACACATCGGCACCAGAGGCTACAGATGATTCTGCAGCAGCATCGGCATTTGCAGGTAAATCGATGTAGCTACTTACCTGCAAACGTTGATGCTGCTGCAGAATCAACTGTAGCCTCTGGTGCCGACACGATGCAGGACCTGTGAGTGACGTCACAGATCTGCACTGCCAGAAGCTGGGCGTTGTGAAGAGAAGTGGATGATAGTTCTCATCAGAACGCCCAGCTAGTAAAAGTAGTAAACACGCCCCGATGTACGCACATAATACACGCCCAGTTGTACTTTTACTTTTCAACACGCCCAGTTGTACTTTTGCAAGCCTCATTTGCATAAATACGAAAATGGTCATAACTTGGCCAAAAATGCTCGTTTTTTAAAAATAAAAACGTTACTGTAATCTACATTGCAGCGCCTATCTGCTGCAATAGCAGATAGGGGTTGCAAAATCTGGTGACAGAGCCTCTTTAAGTACTAGTATCTGTACCTCACAGTAGCTACTAACGGTAGTTGTATAACATAAAGTACATTAAACAAGTTCCTGTTAATAAGTAATATCATGCAATAATCAAGAAGCTATTGTTACTGGTCTACATTACACTAAACCTTAGCAATGTTTTCACTGTTGCAAAGTCATTTCCTAAAAGTCATAACAACTTAGGAGAGGAAAGCATTTCGAACATCCTCACTGCTCTGCCTACTATAGGGAAGATATCCTCTTTCCCCCTCTGCCTTACCACCTTATAGAAGCATAGGTATGGTAGTGTAGAATGTATAGAACTGGGCCCTGCCCCCATGAGACCCCAATACACAAATTGACATGGAGCATCAACCTTGAACACCTTCTTGCATCCACCAATCTCACAGGACAGTGCAGAGATTCGATGTATCAGTCTCAAGCACTGTGTCTGGAGATCTGTGTTGAGGTACTCCGTGGAGGCATCTGTAGGGGAGGCACTATGAAGGAGCATCAGAAACTGATCTTCTATGTAGAGGCATTTGAGTTACCTCTTGGGCATTTGTAGGAGAGTATAAAATGTATTGAGGGCAGCCTAATCATGGAATCTTTGCACTGGACCCACCAATGTGTGGTAGTGAATGGTCCTGAAAGTTGGTGTTCCAAGTATAATTATAAAGGTTATTCCATTATGCTTTAAAAAGAGAAAAGATCTAAAGGTAAATTGTAAAAGTAGTCAGGATCGTGGATTGTCATCTAATCAAGTCAATCTGAAGATGCCAACCCCCACCAAAGTTGATTGACACCATGTAATTGATTTGCCTCTATATTTCCATGATTCTAGTGTTTCCAGTCCTGGCTGGCAGAACATACCAATGAATTAATGCCCATGTTCAGTAAACAAAGAAAATGGTACCCCGAATTGTTAATGGTTTTGGCTAGCCATTATAAAATCTGCCAAAAAAGGTAACACCGTACGTAGCGAAGTCACTTGTTATATTTGCTACACAAAGTGGGGTTGTACAAGCTCCCAATGGCAACTAAGAAAATGGCATACTATTTAGTGCCTGCATATAGGGAATTTTAGCAACATAACTAGTGTGAAGTATTTAGGCACAGGGATGTAACTATAGGGGGTGCAGAGGTAGCAATTACACATGCAGGTCCTGGTGTCTGAGGGGAGTCATACACCTGTATTATAAACTGCATATGGTAGGTTGAGGGGCATATTACACATTTTTCTTTGGGGCCTAGAAGCTTTGAGATGCAACTCTGAGCAATTTCTTATATAACAATCAATTATCTATAAAGCTTTGGCATATCCAATTTCAGGAAAAGCCGAATATCATAGCAAATCCCACTCAACTCCGGGCAACATCATGAAAACTAATTTTTATTTATGGATCAAACTTTTAAAAAGACTAAATGAAAGCTGTGAAATATTTCCATATACTGGTTAAAAATCCCACATGGAAACTGCCTGCCAGACTTTTAACCATCGCAGTATGCCAGCAATGTACTTATAGAACATGTTTTAGTAATTAACCTGAAGATCATTGTGAATCTACAGATACTTCAGCCTGCTTGCATTCTAGAGAAAGTGAGGCAACATGTCCTCTGCATTATGCAGTAATGGTCTAGTGAGATCTGTGAGAAACAGGAGATATAAATACCCCATTGTCCCGGGAACACTGAGCAGCCAATCAAACATGTTTGTGTGCTGGCTACATTTGAGATACTCATCATCTCTCTCTCTCTCCAGGCTGCATGGCCGTCTTTTGTTTATTCTCTAATTGCAATTTAAGGTGGCTCATAAGAGATGATTTGATGTATAACTATTTACTATATGAACAGTCCAGTTTAAAAGGATTTTTAGCCAAGATTTTTTATCTTCATTTATATATTATTATATTTATATTTTATTATCTTCCTTTCAAGAGACTTGTAAAAACCATGAAATAAAATAGAATAATAGAAACTAAAATACAAAGTAAAAAAAAAAAAAAAAAGATGCAACAGGGTATTTATATACAGGGCAAGAGCAGCAAACGAAATCTTTGACTCTGGTGAAAAGGAAAACTCTATCTGTGATTTTGATACATACTACAAAATGTACGCTAGGAAATAAAGTAAGGTCAAATAAATAGGTTTAGATTTTAGAGAAATATTTTTGTTTCACTGTAGCATAATAAATGTATCAATTGGTATAAATACATAGTAATAAATAGGTAGTACTTGTCATTTTTTTTGTAACAGGTTTTTTTCCCAAAGACCCATTTCTGGGAACCAGTGTTATAAACATAATGGCCCACATTTATTAATAATACATATTTTGCACCAATGAAATTGGAGAGGAAGGTTGGCAAGAATTGTGCCTAATTTATTAAAAGGTGCACGCCTTATAATAATTTTATCACATTTGAAATTGTCTGTTTGAATTTATTTTTACACCTGCTATGAGTTACCATACATTTGTGCCACGAAAATTATTTTAAAGTTTGCTTTTGATAAAGAAGTCTGAGGCTTCCTTCACACACCATTTATTCAGGGTTTTAGAAAACTTTTTACCCGCGTTCTTGGTGTGTTTTTTTTTATAATCCTTTAGAGAAGAGTTTTGGAATAACTTTTGAAAAAAAAAAAATGCTACAAAAACACCACAAGCCAAAACACAGTTTATGTAGGCTCTCATATTTTACCATAGACTTTAAAGTAACAGCTGGCAGCAGTGTTTTTTTGGGGAAAAATTTTCCCAAAAAAGCCACCAATAATTCAAACAAACACCATTATGCTTACAGCTTGACTAGACCAATTTTTTTCACCTGTTTTCTTTTTTGATGTGAGAAGACCGAATGTCGCAACATTTGGAACATCTTTTGTACAATTTTAGATGCAACTTTTTACCCTGTGCAATTGTATCAGTTTCTGTCCCAATTGCATTGAAAAGAATGGCGTCCAGACTGAACACCATACTTATTAAGCTCCAATCCATGTCGTTGGACAGGGGAGCCTGTTGCAGCTCAGTAGCTTCCTCTGTGAAATCCAAAGTATCACCTGGAAAATGTATAGTTCATGTTTTACATTTTTATTGACCATTGATCGTTATTATACGCATCCGAGTTGTGAACCGTGACACAAATAGAATATACAAGACATGGATTTTAGGAGACACTCATATGTGTACTTGCGGTGTTACAATTTAGTATTTTTCTTAAAAGTCACAATTAAAATGAGGTCTCATCCCTGGGAGCCCCATCTATCAGGAGAACGGGGTCCCCTGACCTCTATTCCACCAGACAAGGAGGACGGGCAGAGAATGTGCCACAGCTCTCTTCATCAACATCTAAAGGAGTTATGCAAACTGCCAACAAAGCTCTATTCATTCTCTGCCTGGTAGCGACCATCACCTTCCCTGGGAAAAAGAGTGTCAGGGGATCCTGGTACTCTCAAGAGATCACATGGATATTCCGTAAATGTTATGAGATGTTAAAGAGGGGAAAATCCCTTTAAGTTGTTTATAGCCTCGGGAGGTAGTCTGACTTCAGAATACAGTTAGCGTGACCAGGCTGGAAGTATGAGAAATCCAGTCCAGGCATGGTGCAGACATCTACGGAAAAAAAATCCGAAGGCGCCAAGAATTGCTTCAAGCAATTGTGGAGATACCAGTGGTCACCCTCGCCCTGATCAGCAAGTGATGGCAAATCCTGGTGATATGCCATCACTTGCTAGGGCCAGAATATCACTTTAATTACCCTGAATTTAACTGGTTCAGGTGTCGTTTTTAATATGGTATGTTGAGATTGAAATTTTATCTTTAACCCCTTAGTGACCAGCCTATTTTAGGCCTTAATGACCAAGCTATGTTTTACGTTTTTCCATCGTCTCATTGAAAGAGCTATAAATTTTCTATTTTTGCGTCTACATACCTGTATAAGGTCTTGTTTTTTGCGGGACAAGTTGTATTTTTTATTAGCACCATTTTGGGGTACATAGAATTTATAGATTAACTCTTATTAATTTTTTTTTGGAAGGGAATAGAAAAAAACCCTGAAATTTCGCCACACTTTTTCACATCCTAAATTTACACTGTTTACCGTGTGGTATAAATAACACAATAAGTTTATTCAGCGGGTTGTTACGATTGCAACGATACCAAATGTATATAGATTTTGTATGTTTTACTACTTTTACACAGTAAATACACTTTTTTTTTTAAATTATTTGCTTTTGTGTCTCCATATTTGAAAAGCCATAACTTTTTTATTTTTCCACCGATGCAGCTGTATGAGGGCTTTTTTTTGCAGGACGGCTTGTAGTTTTTAGTGGTACCATTTGGGAGTAGATGCGACTTTTTAATCACTTTTTATCACATTTTTTTTTAAGGCAGAATTCACAGAAAAATGTTGCATTGTTTTTTATTTTACTTTTTTACGGCATTTACCGTGCGGGTTAAATAATGTTATAAATTTAAAGTTGGGGTCGTTATGGATGTGGTGATACCAAATATGTATTCCTTTTTTTTTTTTTTAATAATAAAGCATTTTATAAGAAGAGCAACGAAGCTAATAAGGGGCATGGAGGATCTAAGTTATGAGGAAAGATTAATAGAATTAAACCTATTTAGCCTTGAAAAGAGTCGACTAAGGGGGGACATGATTAATTTATATAAATATATTAATGGCACATACAAAAAATCCTGTTCCATGTAAAACCCCCTCAAAAAACAAGGGGGCACTCCCTCCGTCTGGAGAAAAAAAGGTTCAACCTGCAGAGGCGACAAGCCTTCTTTACTGTAAGAACTGTGAATCTATGGAATAGTCACCACAGGAGCCGTCACAGCAGGGACAGGAGATGGCTTTAAAAAAAGGCTTAGATAATTTCCTAGAACAAAAAAAATATTAGCTCCTATGTGTAGACATTTTTCCCTTCCCTTTCCCATCCCTTGGTTGAACTTGATGGACATGTGTCTTTTTTCAACCGTATGAACTATGTAACTATGTAAGTATGTAAGGGGAAAAAGAGGGTTTTTTGTTTTTTTCCCCACTTTTTTTTAAATTAACTTTATTTGAATTTTTTTACCAGTCCTACTAGGGGACTTCACTATGCGATCACCCGATCGTTTTTATAATACACTGCAATACTTCTGTATGGCAGTGTATTACTGCCTGTCCATGTAAAACGGACAGACATCTGCTAAGCCATGCCTCCCACTCTCCAAATCCACTCAGATGCAGCACTCGCTATTGAGCGCAGCATCTGAGGGGTTAAACAAGCGAGATTGATACTGATATCGATCTCGCCCATCAGAGCAGGGCTGCTCCCAGCCCTCAGCTACCTCTGGTAGCTGACAGCAGGGAGATTTAATGGCTCCCTGCTCTATTTATTTATTCTGATGCAGCGCCGTGAAAAGGCTATTGCATCGGAATAAAGCCCGTTAGTGTTCACCGTAAAAACACTAATGGGCGGTCACTAACGGGTTAAGTTACAGGGACCAATGCGTGTGCACAGCGCTATGATTATGTTGGCTGAATGAAGCAACAAACCAGTGACGCTCTGTCCATAAGTACTATTTCTGTCTTCTCATTACTTTGAGTTCTTAAGTTCACCAATATGTGAGCTGAAGAGTACTTTAAGAATGAAAATAAACAGCAGACTTTAAATATTACGTTGAGAGGTTAATAACACACATTGCTGAAATTCCTTCTAAGTAGTTTTATTTTCTTAAGTATCTGAATAAAGTCATTAGTGTGGGAGCTGTTTCCCTATTAAAAAATCTATGCTTTATTTTTTAAAGGCAGCTTATCTGATGATATTCGCAATATTTCCTATAACAATCCATACCATACATGATTTTACTTAGATCACCATTCTCACAAATATAAGGTCATTGATGCCCCTCATGTAAATCTATAGCAGTAGTATAATATCTAAATTTTCTAATAAATGCATCATGTAACATTTTGTACATTATTTTTTAAATGTATCACTAATTTCACATGATTTCATTATTTTAATGTTTTTCCACCAGGTAACTCCAGGCAGTAAAGCAGCACAATCCAGTGTAAACCAGGGGGACTTGGTGGCGGCCATCGATGGAGTAAGCACAGATGGCATGACACACTTAGAAGCCCAGAATAAGATCAAGTCTGCTAGCTACAATCTGAACCTCACCCTACAAAAGTAAGTCTTCACTTGTAGCTATGAATTACCTGAAACATCAACTATAATGAATAATACCGTACAAGGTAGATTAATCATAACGTGGTGACTTCAACCTACCATTCGGTAATCTCTCTATATACTTTAACTTGTTATGGAACAATATCCATCATTTGGTGTCTTCATCAGAATCGTCTAAGTACTAATCCTGCAAGCTACTCATTTGTTAGAAGACTGCCTAGTTTGTCTGAAGGTGCTCATACGTATTCTGTCAAGATTAAAACAAGATTTCTGGGGGACCAGCCAAATATCTTATGTGTATGAGGATCTATTGTCTCCGAAGACCTTTAAAATCGTAAATTAAAGATGATCCTCTTTGCCTACATCTTAATCAATCTGCAAGGCTTCAATTATAAAGATCTACAATGATCTGACTACAGAACATATAACGAAGAAAATATTCTTATTGCGTTTCATTCATGTTTTTTTGACTTTGTTATTTCAGTATTCACTAGAACTTGCAGTTATACATGAGCACAAAAAGAGAACACAAGGAGTCATGAACTATGAATTATATGAAAATAGAAAATCACAATCTTTATTGGTACATGGAAATACACAATACACAATTTACAAGATTAAAAATTTGTATAAAGGATCCAACATATATTGGACTATGTAAGAACCACTAAGGACCGATATGGTGTTGTGGGTTATTTCTGGGACTAATGCAAAAAACCTGTATGGTTGGTATCAGTGCAACAATGCAGAGCACTTACTCAAAAGGTACTCAAGTTAAGAATACGAAAAAATGCCAAATGCCAGCATAAAGAGTACCTGGTACCCATAGAAGTATGAGATATATCACAAACACAGTCAATGAACATGTTCACACAAAGGGGGGATGAGCCATAGTTCGTATAGTGTATAATGACAGTCAGTGTTGCAGGTAAGCACACACAGACCAAGTTTTAATGCCCAAAGGTAAAATTCCCCAAAACTAATTTTGTAAACACAGAGTCCCATCAACAGATCAAAGGCCAAGTGCCTTACCCATAGGTGAAGTGTGGTCCAGGTGGTTCAGAGCGACGCCCCGACGTGCGTTTCGCGTGTAGCTTTGCAGTTATACATGTATGCACCATAAGGGCCATTTGTGGAAATAGCTGGGTTGGGTGTTGTGTTTCTTTTTATCTGGATAAAAGAAGCTTAATGGAAACTGTTCATGTTCAACCACTTCTTGTAATAAGAAAACAAGCTATCCAAGACACAATCTTACAAAATATAGGAATCAAGACAGCAATAGAAAATACACAACAAAATCTCAGCAAATATTTAGTGGTATAAAAAATTGTTGTTTTTTTAAAGCAGACAATACGTATAGTTCACTTAACACCACTTTAGCTCTAACAAGCAGAAATAAATAGAAAAATGTTATAGGTTTTGCTCCAAACAATTTCTCATTATTTGTAGCTTCAAAGGATGGTTGAAAATGGACTTCACAATAAGCCAAGCTCTAAAGAACAGAGGGCAGATTATTTATAATTCTTAAGTGTTTCTATTCACAACATAAACCTTGAAATTGTGGACGGACAAACCCACACATAAAAGTACTACTGGTACAATAGGAGGCAGGGGGAGCAGAGGTGATCAACAAATTATTTATTTGCGGCATCTATGAAAAATGTATTTAGAGGAAACTCACCTCTATATACTGTAGGTAAACGTAACATCTAATTATTAATGAATTAATGTGTGCGTTATACAAAATTACAGTTCAGACCTTCAGTCATTGATGATGTGGACAAATTTGCTTACCTGTCCTTTAGAAGAGTCCCAGTTTAAAAAGAAAATTAAAAGTTTATTTCTGGGAATATACATGATCGCTTATCCTTGGGATAGGTCAGACTCCCGGTACTCCCACCAATCTGTAGAATAGAGGGGCTGTGACACTTCACGTATGAACGAGCCTCTTGCTTGGATAAACATTAAAATGGTCCCTGCATTCCCTAGGGAAAGAGATGGATGGCCCATTTGATCAGCCGTGAAAGCAATAAGGCTCGTCATACTAAAATTACATAAAACTAGAATTAACATAAAATCTTGAAGACCAAGTTGAATTTAAAAACTAGTTTAAGAATTAAAAAATGTACACATTGAATTTCTGTTTACTTGATGCAAAGATCGGGTTTGAGAGCCATACTATTTTTGTCCAGATGCACGATTGCACGAAAAAAAAATGTCATTTTTATTTTATATTTTTAAATGTGGAAAAATCTCTTATGCAAGCCTTCCCTTCATAAACAGGAACACATTGAACCAACTGTGTGGTTGAAATGATACCTTAAAGTGAAACTCTGAAAATTTTCAGAATCTACTAGGATCATGTAACATTTAACACTTTGGTCCCTCAAATACAAGGTTCGAAGGTGCTACAAGTCCTGAAAGCGGTTTTCCCATCTTGGAAGTTTATGGCATATCCAAAGGATATGCCATAAATGTCTGACAGGATGGGGGATAGGGGAGCCTCGTCCTAGAGGTGTGTCACGAATCTACCTTCTGCCGCTGGGCTCCAGTTATACGGTGGCTTGGTTTTTCGGAAACAGCCAAGTGAGTTTTGCTACGTTGTTTCCAAACCCCCAGAGAAGGGAATGGGAGTTACGGAAAACAATATAGCATTGCGAGCCACGCTGTCTCCCATGCTCTAGAGTTCCGGAAATAGCGTAGCTGGCTGTGCTACCGGTTTCCTGTGGACATGCCATAAATGTCCGAGATGGGAACACTGCTTCCCCACAGAGAATAACAATATGGTTGCATGTTACTGGGCTGCACAGGAGAAGTTGCAAAAACTAAGCACCCTCTCTGACATCATTCAGTGCTATGCAGATATTGGCAATGTGAAAATGTGAATTGTTCAATGTATATGATGTTTCAGCTACTAACTTTTGCCCAATAAGACATGGCTTTGTGACAGTTACACAGCATGGAAAATCATAAAAACTGACACTTTAGCACAACTATATTTATTGACTGCTTTGGTTAAAAAATAAAAAAAGTCACTTCAAGCAAAAATAGTCACTTTAGGGCTTATTCTCACTGGCACGGAGCCTGTACAGCAATTCATGTAGCCGTCAGACGAAATGCTTCTAGGGGAGGATACTTTTTGTACATATATGTTCATACATGTTCATTCATACATTCATACATCAGATTCATGTGGAATCCGACAGAAAAAATCTTTATATTCCTCTGTATGTACAGAAGATGAATCTAAAAGAGAAAATGTGCAGAGCGTCACATAGTGCAGGTCACCCAGGGTGATAATAGTAGAAAAGAGGAGCAACTATGCTCACCTGGAGGAAATGTGCAATCTCAGGCACAACACTGGTGTAGACAAGGAGGTGGATGACAAATACAGCTGCAGCTATTCCCCTGCTGGTAGACTGTCTCCGCTTAGGCTATATAATCAAACTTGAAAAAAAACTCTTGAACTTGGTACCAGTGCTGCTGACATCAGGCAAGGGCGAGTAAGTTCAATTTTATAGAGATTTTTTTGGCTACACATTTTGGCGCTGAACCAGCGTCTTCTGCAACTAATTTTATAAATGGCCTGAAGAAGACGCTGGTTCAGCGTCGAAGCGCGTAGCCAAATAAATCATTTTGAAACTAAACCTACTTATCCTTGCCTGATGTCAGCAGCGCTGGTACCAAGATCCCGAGTTTTTTCCAAGTTCGATTATTTATGTACAGTAGAGGCCTTGTGGACCCTATTACGGCTCCATTCAAACTTTTTTTCACGTTTTTTTTTTCTGTTTTCTGATTTCAGTGGGAAAAAAAATGCTTTTATATAATGTATAATGAAAAGTTGTACAATTTTCTAATCAACTTTGTGTATCAATTCTTTGTGGTTTTCCAGATCTCTGCTTGTAGCGGTTGAATTGAATGAGAATGTTCATGTTTACTTCCAGTGGCTGAAAACCTGTCCTGGTCCCATAATGATTATATAGAAGCATAGCTTATTACATGAGAAAGCTCTGAAAATGTACTGTAACGAGTCATGCACCTGACTGATCATCATATGACCAGGACTGTTTTTCATTCGCTTGGGGTGAACAATAAATGTGCCCATTCAGTGATTGAAAGAGATCTTAAAAATTGTTAGGAGTTAAATATTAGAAGGTTCGAAAATGTTGTATTCTACATAGTATATGATTTACCTGACAAAGGTGAAATACCCGGTAAAACCATTAATAAAAGAGAGCCAATTGTAGGATATGCTATGTATATAGCATATAATAACGTATAACATAAAGTATATCACATATATATGGGAAATACTACAATAAGTCAAAGATTGAAAATCCTTTTAAGAATTTGCAATAAGCACAGCAATTTTTTCAATGAAAAATTGAATGATTGCTAGTGCTCATCATTTATATGGCAGGGAACAGTTCAAAGCAATCACTTTACTTTGTGACTGAAATAGTCCGCTGACCACTTGTTTTTCAGTTTTAATAAGAAGACTCGTTGATTCACCGTTTTGGTGTTTCCAGTTCTGCTTCGTTGACTGACTACCCTGAACTACAATAAATTAATAGGAATAATGAATACCACTCAGACGTTCTTAGTCTATTTTCACCTCTCTACTTTATTTAACTTCTGCTTGTGGGGACCAGCGAATTAAATAGGTATTCCCATGTAAGACAATTATGGCACATCCATGGGATATGCCATAAATGTCTACTAGTAGCAGGTCCCAGCTCTGGGACACGTACCTATATGGAGAATGGGTGTCACCCAACTCTTTCCTGCCTGGTGGTGCAGTCACCAGCTTGCGCATCCAGGTGGAGAATCAATGGAGAGGTGGTGGCCGTGAATGTTCTTGGCTCTCTCCATTGATTCCTATAGGTGTTATGGTAACAGCCCATGTCTTAGATGTGATTACCCTTGTAAGCATATACTTATATATTAGTTCTACTATGGAACTACTGTGTATATTTTTAGCATAAAATGTAGAGAAAATATGAAAAGTATAAGAAGCATACATATAAAAATACTACAATAAAATTCCTTTAAGCCCTGCTTCTCATCGTGTTATTGCCTTCCGTTGGAGGTATACTGTACGTCGGGACTCCCGACGTATACCTCCAGCAAAAGGCTGCAACGCACTCCACTGTTTAGTCATACAGTGGGATATGTCACCCAAACAGCTGCAACACCCTCTCAACCCGCAGGCAGAGCGTTACCTGATCCTCTACCCTGGTCCTCTGGTCCTGGGGAAGATACTGACGTTACTGCTCATATATGGACACTGACGTCAAGAGCTTCCCCAGGGCCAGTATCCCTGGGCAGAGAGCTTCCTGATGCTTACTCTGCCCAGGAACAACAGCCCTGGGAAAGCTCTTTTTTTTTTATTTTTATAAACACTTTATTCGATTTTCCATCTATATAAAACATGATCCACTCGCAGGTGGAATCATATACATACAACTATTTCCTCTTGACAAAGATTATTGCTAATACGCTTTAACCATAAACCCCCCTCCTCCCCCACCCCACAGCCCCCCATCCTGTCCGTGGTCCGTTCTCCCCTTTTTCCTTTCCTCTCATTTGCTAGATATCACTCTTTTCACGTCTTCTCGACATTTGACGTATGGCTACGTCATAGCTGGGTAGGGGAAGTATCGTAGGGGCTGAGCCTGCTCCAAACACTGCGGGTGTTGGCTGTATGTCACAGCTGACACTTCATAGTAACGAGTGGGATCGCACTCGAGCGCGATCCCGCTCGTTTAACCCATTAAACGCCAGAATCTATATTTTTTTGGTCACCTCATCTCCCACAAAAAATAGAATAAAAAGTGATTAAAATCTCTCATGTACCCCAAAATGGTAGCATTAAAAACGACAGCTTATCCCGTAAAAAATAAGTCCTCATACTAATTAATCGACGGAAAAATAAAAAAGTTATGGATCTCAGAATTTGGCGACACAAAATAAATTTTAATTTTCACAGTTCGCTGCGGTTTCTAAATTTGGTATCGCCGTAATTGTATTGACCCGCAGAATAAAGTTAACATGTTGTTTTAATTGCACAGTGAATTACATAAAAACGAAGCGCATAGAAACAATGGAGGAATCGCTGTTTTTCTCATTTTCTCATTTTCTACCCACCAAATAATTTTTTTCCCATTTCCTAGTACATTATATGGTACAATAAATGGTGCTACAAAAAACTACAACTCATCCTGCAAAAATCAAGCCCTCATAGGACTATATCAACCGAAAAATTAAAAAGTTATGGCTTTTGGAAGGTGCATTAAATGTACTAAATCGGAGAGATGGCTATCGCTTTCTCCTAGGTTAAACTGTAACAGACACATCCATTCATCTAATTTTATATCGTTATTTAATATGTAGCTCATATATATTTATACCGAAGTCCATAACCTTCTAATTGCCGAGCATGAGCAAAAGCAATGAACCAAGCTGCATTAGCTTCAACACACTTCGGGCATTGTCGTATATAATTGAATATATCATTTTCATATGGTATATTAAATGCCCTATATAGTCTAGCTCCTACGATCCACTGCATTTCTTCAGCTGACGTAGCCCTACTAACTCGTGCCCAACCCTTTAACAAACATTCTTCCACTTCCACATCCGAGAACTGTGTATCTAAATCCCTTTTCCATCTTTGTACTATATTCTTTATACATTTGTTATCATCCTTTACCCGCAGTCTCCGTCTATTGAATGCAATTGATGGACTACCGTGCATGCCTCTTATTATACAGATAAATTATGTTTGATTAGTTCCTAGGAGTTTTTGCAAATTTCCCTCTTTACTTATTGTATTGCCTAGTTGTAAATATTGCAAAAAAATTGCCTTGCTCAAGACCATATTGGTCCTTAACTTGGCCAAAGGTTTTAAATTCTCTATTTTGTTCATCTATCAGGTCTAAAATTCTGCAAATACCTTTTTGAGACCATCTCTTTGTCCTGCCAATACTCTCCTGATTACCTTTAATTTTTAAATATTCACCAATAGTCAGGAGCCCCGACAAACTATAAGACAAATCAAGAACTTTTTCTCAGCAACCTGCATACTACTTTGGAGTCCCTCAAAAAAAACAAGGACCCGTTCCCAGAAGAACCCACCCCAGAGGACTAATGCAAATATAAACTCAGGGACTCTGATGCCATTAATTACTTATCGATCTTTGGATTGACAAATTTATTGTTACCGTTTACCCATTCTATGGTATACTGTCACGTTGGGTCTGGACCCACTTGGCCGTACCACCTTAACGGTATGGCAGCTGGCCAACAGGACACAGGTAAAAGTCTATAGTTCGTATAGGTGTACCTGTGGTTGCTTCAGACAGTAGCGAGGCAGGCTCGGAAGGGACTTTGGCAGCAGGCAGACACCAGGCATGGTGTAACAGGATTGGCGTGGAACACAGCACATCACGACTCCAACTCAATACGGTACTTGACCAGGATAGCACGGGATACAGGTTACAGGTAGCAGGAACAGGAAACACTGGGAACTGGAAGACACTAGGAGACCATTTGCAGAGACAAACTAGAGTAACGACAACAAAGCTCAGGCAATACAGGGAGGGGCAGAGCCCTTCTTATAGTCCAGGGTGCTCTGGGAGCAATCAGCTCAATCTCACACCTGGCTCTTTAAGGCTGGACTGAGCTCGAGAGCGCACTCTGGTGGTCACTGTGGAACAGGACAGCCGCATGTGCAGACATCGCTGGAAAGAAGGGCGTCGACCGGATGGAAGGAGTTCGTGGTCAGCGACCACGGACTTTACACATATCTTGAAATACATGCAATATTGTATGCCCTAATATCAGGAAAAAATATTAGGAAAAGTTTTTTATCGACATACGAGATTTTTTATGTCTCCACAGAAACTTTTCAAAGGCTTTGTTGATATTATTTACATCATTATGTCTCAATAAAAGTGGAATCATTTCAAGCCGTAACCTGGAAAGATCACCATCTTTATTAGATTTTTCCTGCCGTACAGTAATAAGGGCAAATCCTTCCACAGAACAAATTCCTTCCTAGCATCATCCAACAGTGACGTAAAATTCAACCTATAAATATCATGCATATCCCACCCAATATAGACACCTAAATATTTAAATCTATTCTCTACAATGTTCAGTCAAATCTCCCGATTCCAGCTAGTATCCATTTGTTTATCTGACAATAAAACCTCAGTTTCAGTGCTATTAATTTTATATCCCGCTAAATTTTCAAACTTGTGCATTATTTCTAATATTCTACAGATTTACGCCTTAATGTTGTGTACAAACAAAACCAGACCATCCGCAAATAGTGCTATTTTTACTTCCTCTTCACCAGCTTTTAAACCTCTTATCTGCGGAGTCTGAGAAATAGATCAGGCTTATAGCTCAATAGCTAAATTAAATAATAATGGCGACAAAGGGCATCCTTGTCTGGAGTTCCGATACAACCTAAATTTTTTTGCGATATCTTCCTTTGTGACAACTTGTGCATATGGGTGGTGATACATAGAATTGATTGCTCTTAAGAAATAACCCCTTATCCCTATATTTTCCATCACTTTGTTGAATCAGGGCTAGGCCACTCTCTCAAATGCTTTCTCCACATCAAAAGAGATTACTGCCACACTTTGCAACAAGAATGGCCTGGCCCTGGCCCAATCCAGAACACCAAGTACTTTTCTAATATTTCTCACCCCGTGGCTTCCTTTTATAAACCCATTCTGTGTTTAATGGATGATGCTAGGAAGTACATTTGCCAGTCTGTCTGCCAGTATCATTGATTACATCTTGACATTAACGGTAATTCATGAAATTGGCCAATATGGAGCCGGATCTAATGGATCACCTTTTTTAGTGGGGATCACCTTGATATGGGCAATATTACCAGATTCCATTACTGCAGCTTCTTTGAAAAGCTTATTATATACTTCAGTCAAACTATCTCCCACCTTCCGTGAGATTAATTTAAAAAAAACTCTGAGGTGTACCCGTCTGGTTCCGGGGGCCTTTTGCTTCGGGTCATTTTTATTTGTTTCATAGACCTCCTGTCTTGTTATCGGGGGTCCTAACTGGTTAAACTGATCCTGCGTTATTGAAGGCATAGCCACATTATCGAGATATTGATTTATATTTTCCATGGACACTTGCTTTCCTTCATATAGTTTCTTATAATAATCTGTAATAATTTCATTTAATCCCTTATTATGTGTTATTTTATCTCCTTTTTCGTTCTTTAGGACCCCTATATGGCCTGGGCCAGCTCCTGTTTTTATCAGATTTGAAAGTAGTTTCCCAGATTTATTTCCCCAGAGAAAGAATCTTTTCTATCTTTTTGTTATAAAATTCCTGTCTAGCACTTCTAAATGGTATTCCAACATGGCGTTATATTCTAGCATTTTATTTTTGTTCTCTATTGTTGGATTTCTTTTATGTTCTACAATAGTTTCTTTATATACAGTGAAGGAAATAAGTATTTGATCCCTTGCTGATTTTGTAAGTTTGCCCACTGTCAAAGACATGAACAGTCTAGAATTTTTAGGCTAGGTTAATTTTACCAGTGAGAGATAGATTATATAAAAAAAAAAAAAAAAATGTCATTGTCAAAATTATATATATTTATTTGAATTGTGCACAGAGAAATAAGTATTTGATCCCTTTGGCAAACAAGACTTAATACTTGGTGGCAAAACCCTTGTTGGCAAGCACAGCAGTCAGACATTTTTAGTAGTTGATGATGAGGTTTGCACACATGTTAGATGGAATTTTGGCCCACTCCTCTTTGCAGATCATCTGTAAATCATTAAGATTTCGAGGCTGTCGCTTGGCAACTCGGATCTTCAGCTCCCTCCATAAGTTTTTGATGGGATTAAGGTCTGGAGACTGGCTAGGCCACTCCATGACCTTAATGTGCTTCTTTTTGAGCCACTCCTTTGTTGCCTTGGCTGTATGTTTCAGGTAATTGTCGTGCTGGAAGACTCAGCCACGAGCCATTTTTAATGTCCTGGTGGAGGGAAGGAGGTTGTCACTCAGGATTTGACGGTACATGGCTCCATCCATTCTCCCATTCATGCGGTGAAGTAGTCCTGAGAAACACCCCCAAAACATAATGTTTCCACCTCCATGCTTGACAGTGGGGATGGTGTTGTTTGGGTCATAGGCAGCATTTCTCTTCCTCCAAACACGGCGAGTTGAGTTAATGCCAAAGAGCTAAATTTTAGTCTCATCTGACCACAGCACCTTCTCCCAATCACTCTCATAATCATCCAGATGTTCATTTGCAAACTTCAGACGGGCCTGTACATGTGCCTTCTTGAGCAGGGGGACCTTGCGGGCACTGCAGGATTTTAATCCATTACGGCATAATGTGTTACCAATGGTTTTCTTGGTGACTGTGGTCCCAGCTGCCTTGAGATCATTAACAAGTTCCCCCCGTGTAGTTTTCGGCTGAGCTTTCACCTTCCTCAGGATCAAGGATACCCCACGAGGTGAGATTTTGCATGGAGCCCCAGATCGATGTCGATTGACAGTCATTTTGTATGTCTTCCATTTTCTTACTATTGCACCAACAGTTGTCTCCTTCTCACCCAGCATCTTACTTATGGTTTTGTAGCCCATTCCAGCCTTGTGCAGGTCTATGATCTTGTCCCTGACATCCTTAGAAAGCTCTTTGGTCTTGCCCATGTTGTAGAGGTTAGAGTCAGACTGATTAATTGAGTCTGTGGACAGGAGTCTTTTATACAGGTGACCATTTAAGACAGCTGCAGGCACCAAGTTGATTTGGAGCGTGTAACTGGTCTGGAGGAGGCTGAACTCTTAATGGTTGGTAGGGGATCAAATACTTATTTCTCTGTGCACAATGCAAATAAATATATATCATTTTGACAATGTGATTTTCTTTTTTTTTTTTTATAAAATCTATCTCTCACTGGTAAAATTAACCTAGCCTAAAAATTCTAGACTGTTCATGACTTTGATGGTGGGCAAACTTACAAAATCAGCAAGGGATCAAATACTTATTTCTTCCACTGTATACTGTATATTGCTCAAATTAATATATTTTGCTTTTAGTTTTTACTGTGTATGTCATAATTTTGCCTCTATGTACTGCCTTTGCAGTTTCCCACACAAGGATTGGTTGATCTTCATGACTTTTGTTATCAAGCTTAAAAATTTCCCATTCACTGAATATCAGTTCCTGAAATTTTTTATCATGTTCCAGTCCCCTTGGGAAAGTCCATATCCCATATTGTGATTGCTTCCCGAAACCTTCTATGCCAATAGATACAGGAGCATCGTCTGATATAATTATCTCACAGACCATGCTGCTTGAGTCTCTTGACGTTAGGTAGGGAGATGCGAGAAGGAGGCCAATCCTAGACCAGTTATCATGTACATTAGATAAATCGGTATATTCTCTCTCTGCCGGATTATGGGATTATGTACCCTCCATATATCTATCAAGTTAGTTGATTCCATAAATCTCCTCATGACCCAGCGCTTCCTGGCAGAGCACTTACTGATGGTCCTCTGTCCGGGGACACCGGCCTTTGGGAAGCTTCTGATGGAACGGTCCATACATGGACAGCAATGTCAGGGGCTTTCTGAGGGTCAGATTCCCCAGGCAAAATGCTTCCTGATGATTCCTCTGCCTGGGGACACCAGCTCTGTGGAAGCTCCTGATGTAAATGTCCATATAGGGGCAATTACTTCAGCTGCTTTCCCAGGGCTGGTGACCCCGGGTACAGCGCTTCCTGATGCTCTATTCCTGGACTGCTTTTCATCTCCCCTCAGAAAACTATGTCACTGGTGCTTCCCTGGGATTACTCTAGTGGTTTAGTGGTCCATATACAGTGAAGGAAATAAGTATTTGATCCCTTGCTGATTTTGTAAGTTTGCCCACTGTCAAAGTCATGAACAGTCTAGAATTTTTAGGCTAGGTTAATTTTACCAGTGAGAGATAGATTATATTTAAAAAAAAAAACAGAAAATCACATAGTCAAAATGATATATATTTATTTGCATTGTGCACAGAGAAATAAGTATTTGATCCCCTACCAACCATTAAGAGTTCAGCCTCCTCCAGACCAGTTACACGCTCCAAATCAACTTGGTGCCTGTATTAAAGACAGCTGTCTTAAATGGTCACCTGTATAAAAGTCTCCTGTCCACAGACTCAATTAATCAGTCTGACTCTAACCTCTACAACATGGGCAAGACCAAAGAGCTTTCTAAGGATGTCAGGGACAAGATCATAGACCTGCACAAGGCTGGAATGGGCTACAAAACCATAAGTAAGATGCTGGGTGAGAAGGAGACAACTGTTGGTGCAATAGTAAGAAAATGGAAGACATACAAAATGACTGTCAATCTACATCGATCTGGGGCTTCATGCAAAATCTCACCTCATGGGGTATCCTTGATCCTGAGGAAGGTGAGAGCTCAGCCGAAAACTACACGGGGGGAACTTGTTAATGATCTCAAGGCAGCTGGTACCATAGTCACCAAGAAAACCATTGGTAACACATTACGCCGTAATGGATTAAAATCCTGCAGTGCCCGCAAGGTCCCCCTGCTCAAGGAGGCACATGTACAGGCCCGTCTGAAGTTTGCAAATGAACATCTGGATGATTCTGAGAGTGATTGGGAGAAGGTGCTGTGGTCAGATGAGACTAAAATTGAGCTCTTTGGCATTAACTCAACTCGCCGTGTTTGGAGGAAGAGAAATGCTGCCTATGACCCAAAGAACACCGTCCCCACTGTCAAGCATGGAGGTGGAAACATTATGTTTTGGGGGTGTTTCTCTGCTAAGGGCACAGGACTACTTCACCGCATCAATGGGAGAATGGATGGAGCCATGTACCGTCAAATCCTGAGTGACAACCTCCTTCCCTCCACCAGGACATTAAAAATGGCTCGTGGCTGGGTCTTCCAGCATGACAATGACCCGAAACATACAGCAAAGGCAACAAAGGAGTGGCTCAAAAAGAAGCACATTAAGGTCATGGAGTGGCCTAGCCAGTCTCCAGACCTTAATCCCATCAAAAACTTATGGAGGGAGCTGAAGATCCGAGTTGCCAAGCGACAGCCTCGAAATCTTAATGATTTACAGATGATCTGCAAAGAGGAGTGTGCCAAAATTCCATCTAGCATTTGTGCAAACCTCATCATCAACTACAAAGAGCTTCTGACTGCTGTGCTTGCCAACAAGGGTTTTGCCACCAAGTATTAAGTCTTGTTTGCCAAAGGGATCAAATACTTATTTCTCTGTTCACAATGCAAATAAATATATATAATTTTGACTATGTGATTTTCTTTTTTTTATTTTATATATATATATATATATATATATATATATATATATATATATAATCTATCTCTCACTGGTAAAATTAACCTAGCCTAAAAATTCTAGACTGTTCATGTCTTTGACAGTGGGCAAACTAAAAAAATCAGCAAGGGATCAAATACTTATTTCCTTCACTGTATGCCCCAGGGGAGATAAAAAGCAGCCAGACAGCTATGGACACGTGTATTGTGTGGAAGCTTTTTAGATGTAGACGATGCACAGATGCAAAAAGCTGTATGTTGGCATGCGGAGTAGCCTGTGGCTCAATACTATCTCCGCGTAGCAGAAAAATTCTCCTCTAGAAGCAATGCTCTTGGGGTAAAATGGCTCCATAATATGTAACGCGATGGAGACATATGGAGGTTCAGTAGGGTCCCCTAGTAGTCTCTGGGTGCCCTATTATGGCTCTGTATAACTCGAAGTATGTACAGAGCGTACTACCACCATATGTATATGCGTTCTGATCTTCTAAAAACTCCACAATGTATTGTAGTTCTGTGCTAGATTATAGTAGTGATAATAATAGAGTACAATAATCATTGTAAAGACTAGAAAGAATTCTTGCAATGAATAATAAATGTAAAATATTGTGGCTTAGTAGCTATAGAAGCCAAAACTGCAACAACCACCAGTGCTGATTTCCCCTTTGAATCCAGTTATATATATATATATATATATAAAAAAATAAAAAAAATAAAAAAAAGAAGAAAACCCTATTACAGTTTATAGGATTCTTTCCAGAGGCGTAACTTTCTCCTGGGTCCAAATGACAAATATGTAACAAGGATCCCGCTCTTCGCATATGGCGTTTATAATACTGGTGTTTTCGTATTTGGCAGAGGGGCCCCCTTAGGCATGAACACCTGTGCGAAACTTCGGTCTCTGCATCCACTATTGTCCCACCCCCTAAATCTCTCCAGTTTCCTATATTTTATAAGGGAAAACTTGTTTCAAATATTCATGGTACAGGAACTGAGGTTCGCATGGCATATTGAACTTGAAGCTGTATTTGGAAATATAAGTAAATGCTAAAAGAATATGTGCCATCAGAAAATGACCTATTCTTTAAATCAAGTCTTTATGTCAAACATATTTTTAAAGAATTTTTGGTGATGATTTTTTTTGTACATTTTCCATGTCACTATATTTAAAAAAAATCCAGAAATCCTACCGTTTTCACTTTGGCCACTGAGTCACACAATATACTGACCCTTCCTGTTCTGTAGAGATCACTTCTCAGCAGTTATCTCATTATCATCACAGGCAGGATTACAGGTAACAACTCTATATAGATAACACAGGATCCACCATCGATAATAGATGATGGACACAGCTCCCCACTTCCCCTCCCTGCACAATGACCTCTGCACCGGTGACAGAGCATGCCTAGAGAACGCTCCACTAGAAGTCAATGGGTCCCCTTCCGTTCACAGGTTCCTATTGTCCATGTGGCTGCTGTAAACATCTCTAAATGCTGTTAACAGCAGCTCAGGCAAGATGGCCGCCCCCACTATCATGTACAGAAAATAGAATACAAAAATATTCAATCAGAATATAAAAATACATAATATATATATAAAAAATAAAAATACAAATACAAATAAAAAAAAGAATATAAAAATACACTAGAAAAAAAGATATGTTTTAGTGTCTGGTTTTAATTAGGAAAATATATATAGGTGATACATTCCCTTTAATGCAAAGCATTTTCCTATATATTGACACAAGCACTTTTCTTACATCTGAATTTTTATTTTGTGTTCCTCTAAACAGGTCCAAACGTCCAGGACCAGTTCCGACAGCCACACCACGCATGGACTCGCCAATGCCAGTAATTCCTCATCAGAAGGTACGTTATTCACCATTTTTGGCAACAGAAATTACATATTTAAACATTTATCATTACGGTAGTCTATTTCAAATAGTTTTTGTTAAAGGCCATCTGTCAGCAGTTTTGGAACCTTAAAACTTCTGACAGCGCTATAAACAGGATGAGGAGTGAAGCATAACTATATTTGTGGTGATTGTCATCCAAGTTCCATGACCAGGAAATCTACGTATTAATGTCCCCGGCGCCGCGATCACAAGTGCCATAGAGGTGGCACATTTATGTTCAGGGCTGCCAGTCCCTCTGCTCTGAGTGCCATATACTCGGCCAGTATAGTCACGCTGCTCTACCCTTCCTACAGTGTATATAGAGCAGTCAGCAGTTTCGAGGGCTCACAACTGCTGACAGATTTCCACTAAGCTGTTATATGTAATCATGTAGGGATTTTCATGTTTTAATGAGCATACGGTATTCATGTTGTAATGATGGGTTTTCAAAAGACATGATAGGAGCTTCAAGCAGCAACTAACCTGATTGGTAATGATTTCCAGGCAGCATTAGATTTACCGCTCTGCACTCCACACAATAAAAACTAACTGAAAAAAAATACACCAAAAACAGCAAAAGAAATGTACTGTCAGGAATTAGAGGCATAACTTGGGTCTACCGTGTGCCCAAATCTACCATGTGCCAATTATACTAGTAGTGTCTTCTTTTGTGGAGGAAGTGCCTTTGCTTCAGTGACTCACCTAATTTCCAGGTATAAATCGGATTTCAGTTTCCTTGGATTGTAAAAACAGAAATATAGAATATGTTTTACCAGAAGATTGTAACCGAGCCGTGTTTACAGTGGTCTGTCACATTTGGACATAGAGTGAAGCTACAAATATATATGTACTGTACATTCCCATATATTATGTTGATCATTATAATGGTTGAAATAGCTTTAGGCCTTGTTGACACAGTGCAGATTTGCTGTAGATTTTTCATTTATTTTTTAAGCCAAAATCAGAGGCGGAACCTAAACAGAAGAAATAAATAAAAGGAAAGCCTTAGGGCTTGTTCACACTGAGTATTTTGGCGCTGTTTTTGATGCGGAAACCCCGTCGGAAACAGCGCCAAAAAACCACCTGAAATTGCCCCCATTGTTTTTATTCGGAGGCGGAAGTGTTTTTTTCCGCTTGCGGGAAAAAGCAGCGTCATGACCTTTCTTCGAGCGTTTCCGTCTCTGACCTCCCATTGACAAAGGGAAGCAGATATCAAGTTTTCCACGGCGGTTTTTGCCTGTGGCGCTTAATGGCCGCGGGCGAAAAACGCGGCGAGTATTCTGCCAGCAAGTCAAAATCTGCCTCAAAATACTCCGTGTGAACAGGTCTGCTCTCCTGATTCCAATTCTGGTTTTGACTTAAAAAAATGCATGCAAAATCTGCACTGTGTGAACAAGTCCTAAAGGTGTTGTACAGGATTAGAAAACATGGCAGCTTTCTTCCAAAAACAGTGCTACACCTGTCCACAGCTTGTGTGTGGTATTGCAGTCAATTAAAGGCTATGAACACCTTTGAAAGTGATTTTTCTTACCAAAAATAAAAAATGTCAGTCAGTGTGTTTAGTGCAACTTTCAAATTTGTTTTTATTAAAAATTCTTTTTACTTTTTACAGCTGCTGTGTATCCTGTATATAGAGCAGCAGTATCGTTCGCAATGACCTGAATCCGTCAGTGCCGCGGACCTGATTAGAACTTAGATGTGATGGGTAACAGCTCGATCCTGTGTGTCAATGACTCACAAGACCCGCTGACACTGAACTCTTAGGGCATGACCACACGTAGCGGAATTGCTCTGGAATTCCGCTGCGGACAGTCCGCAGCGGAAATCCGCAGTGTACACGTTTTTCCATTGTCTTCCACAGCTTTTTAGTTGGGTTTGTTTACACGTTGCGGACAATTCCGCTGCGTAGCATAGGCTGTGGAGCGGAATTTGGTGTCCGCAGCATACAATGGTTGTTGCGGACGTGTAGCGGACTTGTTGCGGACTCATTGCGGAATTTCTCCATTGACTTCAATGGAGAGTCCAAATTCCGCAATGAAGTCCGCAGATGTTATGTGTGCTGCGGAGCGCATTGGTTTTACTACCATGACATTTCTTCATTCTGGCTGGACCTATGTATTTCTAGGTCTACAGCCAGACTGAGGAAGTCAATGGGGTTCCCGTAATTACGGGTGACTACGTGTGTGCACCCATAATTACGGGTGACTACGTGTGTGCACCCATAATTACGGGTGACTACGTGTGTGCACCCATAATTACGGGTGACTACGTGTGTGCACCCGTAATTACGGGAGCGTTGCTAGGCGACGTCAGTAAATAGTCAATGTCCAGGGTGCTGAAAGAGTTAAGCGATTGGCAGTAACTGTTTCAGCACCCTGGACAGTGACTACCAATCACAATATACATCAACCTGTAAAAAAAATAGAAGTTAATACTTACCGAGAACTCCCTGCTTCTTCCTCCAGAACGGCCTCCCAGGATGACGTTTCAGTCTAAGTGATGGCTGCAGCCAATCACAGGCCAATCACAGGCTGCAGCGGTCACATGGACTGCCGCGTCATCCAGGGAGGTCGGGCTGGATGCCGAAAGAGGGACGCGTCACCAAGACAACGGCCGGGTAAGTATGAAATTCTTTTTACTTTTACTAGGGAAAGTGCTGTCCCTTCTCTCTATCCTGCACTGATAGAGAGAAGGGAAGTACTTTCACTGCAATACGTAACGGCTAGTCCGCATCAATTTAATGCCCATTTTGGGCAGAGCCGCAACAGAATCTGCAACGCAGATTCTGTGCGGCATTGATGCGGACAGTAGCGGAAGAATTCCGCCACGTCTGGGCATGCCCTTAATGTCCGCGGGACTGACGGGTTCAGGTCATTGCGAATGATACAGCTGCTCTGTATACAGGATACAAAGCAGCTGTATCTCAAAAAGTAAAAATAGTTTTCAATAAAAAATAATGTGATCGTTTCACCAAACACACTGACTGACCTGTTTATAAAAAATAAAAAAATCACTTTCAAAGGTTTATATAGCCTTTAAGTACTGGTAGAGTTGGATATATACAGTGGATATATTTTCAGCCATAATAATGCAGAAAAAACAGCTGCAATATTACTTCAATAGACCTTGAAGGGCACATCTGAAGGTAGCACACATCTGAGTATATAGTAGAAAAGTAGCAACATTTTTATTTATTGTCAGATAAAGCATAATACTATTTTCTTAGTTAGATAGTTCTTTTATAGTGACAACCCGCCCAAAAAAATGTAATCCAGGTTTTACATGGAGTATGGGCTCCCCAGTGTATTACTTTCACCCTCCTGAAGTCTTGGGTATGTTATCAAGACCCACCCAGAAACCAGTGCAGGAAAACAAACTGACCATGTTAGGCCGGGTTCCCACGCATCGTAAACGCTGCGGAATTTCAGCAACCGAATTCTGTGTGGAAATCCTGCAGCATTTACAGTAGCTTCAAAGTGGATACGATACTCTTTCCTGTAAAAATCGAAGCTATGAGCCTAAGGCTTCGTTCACATCTGCGTTGGGGTCGCGTTCCGATGTCTGTCAGAGCTTTTCGTCAGAACGGGACCCTGAACAGACACAAACTGACACAGACCGAAACCAGAGGTTTCCGTTTCCATCACCATTGATTTCAATGATGACGGATCCGGTGGCCATGGTTTCCGTTTGTCTGTGTTGTGCACGGACCTGTTATTTTGCCGGAAGCAATAGCGTAGTCGACTACGCTATTGCTTTGCTATTGCTTCCGGCAAGACGACGGGTCCGGTGCACAACAGAGACAAACGGAAACCATGGCCACCGGATCCGTCACCATTGAAATCAATGGTGATGGAAACGGAAACCTCTGATTTTCGTTGGTGTCAGTTTGTGTCTGTTCAGGGTCCCGTTCTGACGGAAAGCTCTGACAGAACGTCAGAACGGGACCCCAAAGCAAATGTGAACGAGGCCTTAGGCTCATAGCTTTGATTTTTACAGGAAAGGAAAGAGTAAGGCTATATTCACACAAGTGATTTGTTGCAGATTTTGATGTAGATGTTTCAGCCAAAACGAGTGGATCTAGGAGGAAGGAGAAGTATAAGGTCTTCCTTGATATTTCCCACTTCTGGCTTTGGCTCAAAAATCTGCATCAAAATCTGCAACAAATCAGGAAGAAGGAGGGCATTCTGGGTAACTATAATTTTAATTCTGGAATTGGCATTCTGTTGCGGGTTTTACATCCCCATTGAGTTTAATGGGGAAAACCAACAATAACGCAGCATAAATTGACATGTTGCGGAATTTAATTCTGCACCGCAGGTAAATTTATTAACGTTTACTCTGCGGTTTTTTTCCGCAGTGTGGGCATGAGATTTTCTGAAACGTATCCACTTTGCTGCTACTGTAAATGTTGCGAATTTCGGCACACAATTCTGTTGCGGAAATTCTGTAGCGTTTACGCTACGTGTAAATCCAAATAGTGAACAACAGTAGCAATTCCTGATGCACTGACTATAACTATATTACCTTTGCAATACTTAAGAAATCCTGAAAACCTGACCTGTGGGGGATCCTTTTTAGAACAGAGTGGAGAAACACTGGCTTAGAGAGAACAGTGGCCATGATGGGGTTAACAGATATGTTATAATCCATTTTGTAATAAATCCTAACAGATCTCATTGACTTTTAATAGCTCCTTCAGGATTCCCTTTTTTTTTTACTGTATAGAATAGCACAGCATGCTATTATTTTCTGGTTATCAAAGAACAACAGAAACCTAACAAGAATGGAAGCTTGGACAGAGCCTTGGGCCTTGTGCACACAACCGTAAGGGTTTTTATTGTCCGCAAATATGGATCCAAGTCCGTGCCACAATTGCGGACAAGAATAGGACATGTTCCATATTTTGCAGATCATTTCTAGGGCACGGACACACATTCGTAAACATACGTAAAGCTGTCCGTGGCCATTAGAAATGTATGAGTTTGCAATTTCATCTGTAATTACGGATCCGTAATTACGGATGAAAACTACGGTCATGCGCATGGGGCCTAAAAGTAAATCTTCAGAGTTTCTAACAGCAGCATCTCCTGACAGACGTTTAAGGCCCAGTTCACACTGCATTTTTTTGTGCTGATTTTGTCAGAATCAGCACCAAAAAAACACCCCAGATCTCCCTCCATTTATTCCAATGGGAGGTAGAGGCCTTTTTCTTCCAGGATGGTTTTTGACCTCTTGTGGGGAAAAAAAGCATCATTCCCTATCTTGAAACGGTTTCTGTCTCTAAAATGCCTTTGAAATCAATAGGAGGCAAAAAGAAAACCACGCCTTTTATTTGGATAGTTTTTTTACTTGGTTCTAGACCAAAAATCGCTCATGGTTTTTTGTATTTGCTTAATAAAAAAAAAAGCATAAAAAATGCCTAAAAAAGTGTAAAAAAAAAAGCATAAAAACACGCTTACAAACTCTGCCTCAGAATTACTGAAGGAATTTTGAGACGGATTTTTTTTTGTTGGCAAAAAACTCTGTGTAAACATATCCTACATGTAATGGAGCTTTGCAGGAGAGGTTACCAGCATCCCATAGTTGCTGTGGCAACAATTCTGCCTGATGATGGCGGTTTCTCCAACCGATACATTTAAAATTCTAGAAGTAGATGCAGCCAGGAATAAGGCCTCATTCACAGCTGCCCGCATTTTCGGCCCGTGCTCCCATACAAAGTATGGGAGCATGAACCATAAAAAGCGAAATATAGGACATGTCCTATCTTTTGCGGAACACTTCTACGGCCCGGACACATTCCCATAAATAAACGGAAAGAAGTGAATGTGTCCGTAATTGCTGACCGTAGTTGCAGTCCACAATTAAGGACGATTAAATGATTTTTACGATCGTGTGCATGGGGCCTTACTCTGGAGTGACTTTGAGGCTCAATTCCCACCTCCGTTAGTTCTTTCATGTCCAGTTTCTGGTGCTCTTTGACACACAAAATAGAGTAGAATGCAGTACTATTCTATCAAGTAAAAAACAAGACAGAATCCTTACAGACTGACATGGGTCAATGACAGCCATTAGGATCTTTTACACAACGGAACATAACAGACCTCGAATTAAATGAATGCATTTTTTATCACTTTGCATAGAAGACCCTTAATGTTTTCCAAAAACACACATAAGAAACTGTAACGCATAATGTGATTTTAACGCAAAATGAATGCATTGAGCAGCTGCTTTAAGAAAATCATTGTGTAATATGCTGAAAATGTCTCGCTTGCAAGAGCCAAAATATTGAACTGGGTTCTGAATAGACGGCTGTGAAGGTTGGTGCATCTAAAGACGATGTTATGAGAGTTTTGTCTCTTCTGCATGTTTACCCTGATTACTGTGTTCTTCTTTCTTGGCCTGCATGAACGCTACAGGACCACGCGTTGGAAATTAATGGCAGAACAGTCTTCAGTGCTCTGTCTAACACAACTGCTATGCCACCGACTAGTGGCATGACCACCAATGGGACAATGTCAGGCTACCTCAACAAGCAAGAGATCCACAATTCACATAGCAACTCTTTTATAAAGACATCCTCCCTTAGATCTACAATGTCTTCTCATTCTATTGCTTCTGAAGCTTCTTCCATCAGGCGTAGTATAGGTCCCAAGCCTGAGGTTTTAGTCAATGATGAGAACAATACCAACAGTCAGTTTAGCCCTGCTAAGAAAAGACTATATAACAATCCCATTGGGCTTTATTCAGCAGAGACTCTTAATGAAATGGCTGAAATGCATAATTTGAGTCTCAAAGGAAGGGCTTCAGAAGGTGGTCTTCTTAGAGGGTACGTAATATAAGGTTTACCATGGTGACACTTGAAGAAACTATCAAATATTCCTTTTGGGGTGTTTTTTTTATAGTATTGTTCATTTATGCCTGGCCCAATTCATCAACTTGTTTGTGCCTGACAACAAGTCAGTTTTATAAAATTGCCCAAATATCAATCTTTACCCGAGACAGTGACCCAGAATTAGCTCCAATATCTGCCTCCCCTGTTAAAATCATCAGGTACAGGAAGCTGAGATATAGGGGTCTTCACACTATATTACACAGTCAGTGTGTTTTGTGCAACTTTACGAATAGTTTTTATTAAAAATGTGTCTTACTTTTGGAGATACAGCTGTTCTGTATCCTCTATACAGAGCAGCTGTATCTAGCACTATTCATTGAATCCGTCAGTCCCGTGGACCTGACGGGTTCAGTGACAGCGGGTCCTGCTTGTCTCTGACATTCAGGATCCACCTGTAAACTATCACATCTAATGAACTTAGATGTGATAGCTTACAGGTGGATCCTGCGGGTCAGAGACAAACAGGACCCGCTGGCACTGAACCCGTCAGGTCCGAGGGACTGACGGATTCAGGGAATAGCGCTAGATACAGCCGCTCTGTTTGGAGAACGCAGTTAAACTAGTTAAACAAATTTTTACTAAAAAGTATTTGTAAAGTTGCACCAAATACACTGATACACCTTTCTATTAAAAAATGTTTTGCCTTACAATGGTTTACATAGCCTTTACTCATAATTCAAAAATATATAATGATTTGTTCCCATACAAGTATTTTGATATTTTTCAACAAATGTTGATGAATTTGGCCACAGACCTTGTAGGATCGTCACACAGTTATATTTATAGTACACTTGACAACTGTTGGTATTTGTGTATATATACTGTTTTAGTCACCCAGGCATGAGTAATTTGGAACAATGTTTAAATGTTAGCTTTCCACTTCCTAGATATTGAGGCATATAATGTGATGTTGGTAAAATCATAGCTTCACTGCAGTGTGTATCAGTATTTAGTCATGTCAATTACCAATAGACAACAATAGGACAAATACTAGTAACCGCCACATGTAACGGAATTATTTTAATTGTAAAGACATTTTCTTATCAGCTAACCTCTCGCAATGATATATTAGTAATTACAGTTTGGTGAGTCTCTATGCAAGGTCAACTTCTAGACAGTCTTTCTCTTAATATCCCACATAGTACCTCCATGTAGTTTCAAGATAATTCTGCAATATACAGCCCATATAATTACACAGTTACATAGTTCCCAAATAAGTCTGAGTATCCAGATAATACTCCATTAAGAATCCCACATACTAATGCCATATAGTGCCCACATACTAATGCCAAATAGTGCCCACATACTAATGCCATATAGTGCCCACATAATACGCAATTTCATTCCCAAATTAGGCCAACCTACATTGTTATATAATACTGGGTAGTTTTAGTTTGCTTGTGAGGTTGAAGTCCTTGGTGACCCTGGGCAATTGCCCAGTTTGCTTGCCCTTAAAACTCGCCTGAACCTATGCTTAGTATATTATATTACTACATCTTACCTCAATAGCCATGCAGGATGCCTATAATGCTGTAGCCTCTCCGAAAAGGAGTGTTATAGCTCTTTGGAATGGAAGAGTAACTTTTGATCTTTAAACACTAAAGGAACATTGAAAGATAAATTCGTTTTTGAAACCAAAATTGATATTTTTTGTACAGTCCAAACCATGATTTTAAGGCCATGTTCACACAGCATAAGTCACAGGGAAAAAAAATAAAGCTCATTTTAAGAGGAAACATCCCCTGAAATACAGGCTTTTTGGAGGTGATTTTTAAAGTGTTTTCTTTTTATTTTTGCAAGCGTTCTTTAACCCCTTAATGACTAGCCTATTTTAGACCTTAATGACCAAGCCATTTTTTTACGTTTTTCCATCGTCGCATTCCAAGAGCTATAACTTTTTTATTTTTGCGTCGACATAGCTGTATAAGGTCTTGTTTTTTTGTGGGATAAGTTGCAATTTTTAATAGCAACATTTTGGGGTACATATGATTTATTGATTAAGTTTTATTAACTTTTTGGGGGGGGAATAGAAAAAAAACAGCAATTTCGCTACACTTTTTTTCGTCCTAAATTTACGCCGTTTACCGTCTGGTATAAATAACACATTAACTCTATTCAGTGGGTTGTTGCGAATGCAACTATACCAAATTTGTATAGTTTTTGTATGTTTTACTGCTTTTACACAGTGAAAACACTTTTTTTTCAAAATTATTTGTTTTTGTGTCTCCATATTTGAAGAGCCATAACTTATTTTTTTTTCGCCGATGCAGTTGTATGAGGGCTTTTTTTTTGCGGGACGACTTGTAGTTTTTATTGGTACCATTTTGGAGTAATGCAACTTTTTGATCACTTTTTATCACTTTTTTTAAGGCTAGATTCAAAGAAAACAGCAATTTTTGCATGGTTTTTTTATTTTATTTTTTACGTCGCTCACCGTTAGATGATGTAATAAGTTTATAGTTTGGGTCGTTACTGACTCGGCGATACCAAATATGTGTAACCTTTTTACTTTATTTTGTTTGGTAATAATAAAACAGTTTGTAAGGGGGTTTTTAATTTATTTATTTTTTCACTTTTTATTAAACTTTTTTTTTACTTTTTTACTAGTCCCACTAGGGGACTTTAATATGCGATTATCCGATCACATTTATAATACACTGCAATACTTTTGTATTGCAGTGTATTACTGCCTGTCCGTGTAAAACGGACAGGCATCTGCTAGGCCATGCCAGAGGCATGAACTAGCAGGCATTTACTACAGGCAGACCTGGGGGCCTTTATTAGGACCCCGGCTGCCATCGGAGACATAGACACTCGGTGATCTTATCGCCGGGTGTCAGTGGGATGAGAGGGAGCTCCCTCCCTCTATCCCAAACCAGTCAGATGCAGCGCTCGCTATTGAGCGCCGCATCTGAGGGGGTTATACGGGTTAGATCGATACTAATATCGATCTCACACATTCGAGCAGGATTGCCTCCAGCCCTCAGCTACCTCTGGCAGCTGAGAGCAGGGAGATTTAACGGCTCCCTGCTCTGTTTATTTATTCCGATGCAGCACCGTAAAAAGTCTATTGCATCGGAATAAAGCCTGTTAGTCGCCGCAGTAAAAACACTATGGGGCGGTCACTAACGGGTTAAAGAGGCTCTGTCACCACATTATAAGTGCTATATCTCCTACATAATGTAGATAAGTGTTTTTTATTTTGAAAAACTATCATTTTTGAGGAAGTTATGCACAATTTTAGATTTATGCTAATTAGTTTCTTAATAGACAAAACAAAATACAATTTCAAAATAAAAACCACTGTTATCTACATTCCAGTGCCGATCACATTATGTAGGAGATAGGGCACTTATAATCTGGTGACAGAGCTTCTTAAGTGTATTTTAAAACCTAATTTCGAAGCGTTTTTTAAAGTGTCAATGGGCAATGAGAAAAATGAGTTTGTAAAAAGCTAAAAAAAAGTGACATGTCTTCTTTTTTATGAAGTGTATTTTTACGAGGCAGTTTTTAATTCAGCAGTGTAAAAAAATAGGCCTCATGGGCAGTACACAGTGTATTTACCATTGAAATCAAGGAGAAGTTGTTTGCAGGTGTTTTTCAAGTGCATTTTGGTGCGTAATACGGGCATTTCCACTGCGTAATATGCCTGAATATATGCTGTGTGAACATGGCCTTAGGAAAATTGTATTGCCATGGCTGTCACGGATTAATTAGTGACCTGTGTTTTCACTTGTTATATAGCAAGTCAAAATTAAATTGAATTGAAGACCGAATCTTGAACATGTTTTGCGACTTACGCCTCATGCACACGACCATTGTGACACTCGGGCCATTTTTTTATGGCATTCGAGTGGCACCCGATAGTCTTCACGGACCCATTCACTTTAGCGGGTGAATAGGGTCCGTGAAAAATGGTCCGAGTCTCCGATACGAGGAAAGATAGGACGTGTTCTATCTTTCATTGGATCACTGATGGGGCTCGGTCGGCGCACACGGTCGTGTGCATGAGGCGTAAGTGGTTTCCTCAAGGTTTACATTACTGTGGATATCACTAATTTTCAAGGCATTAACAATAAGTATCCATGAACAATCGTTTATTGTTGATCTTCATTGACCATTCCTATGTTAAAATTACTGTTATCGGCAGCATGATCAATACATGTAAGTAACACTTGTGGCCAGATTTACGCATCACTGGCAAAAATTTGACTCAGAGGAAAGTGGTGTATTAAGCTACGGTGTGGTTGCCTGTAGCTTTCCCATAATACACAACCACACTATTGAATTGCTCGAGGATTATTATGCCTGACTGTAGAGCTCCGGCAAGGAATAGATTAAGAATAACCCAATTTTATACGTACACAATTATACAATTACAATGCTCTTATTGCATCTAAATTTACATTTTCCCTCCATTAAAAATATATTTGCCGTGTTACTATTGTCTATATGAGGAACATAATCATAAGTGGTCTACTACAACATTCACTGTGCTCTGTGTCATGGAATATGGTAATGGATTTCGAGGCAAACTTGAGTATATACTGCAAATGGGCATTACTGCTGCCAAACCATTATAATAAAACAAAACATCTGGAATATGTGCGCTTGTATATATTCAGTTATGAATGAATGCACTTACACTTTATAAATAACAGACTCCTTTTTCCACCTTCTTCACTGGATCATAAATTACCGTAGATTTTTTCTCTAAACGTTTCCCTCCTGTTCTACCTTAAAAATGTCAGATGACGTGCGTGGATGAGGTTCAGAGGATTAAAACAGACACAGGGTCCTTTTTTTACCAAATGATACTGTTACACTGTGTTTGACTGTAAGGGGATGCTCAGCTGTTGAACACATACCAAAAATGGCTATATGACTATCCGCTTACAGTCTCCAGCGTGTTCTTAATATATCTCAGTAGATAATATAGCAGGCAGATATTTTAGAGGCTAGGGGAAAAGGCAGAATAGTTCTCAATAGAAGAGGTGTGACACCATGTACTGAGAAAATAATTGCAGCATCATTTATTAAAATGAAGAAAAGAAACGTTAGAATTTAAGATAAAGAAGACAGGGATGTAGTTTAGGTTGGCCGGGCATGTGTCCAATATTACAGGTATACGGAGGATGATGATAGATAGATAAACCTTGCAGTATTTTATATGGATATAAATGAAGAATTTGCTTTTTTCACTGTAGCGTTAGTGTTCTTGATAAGACTTATTCTATATACTTTACATAAGTGCACATGTCTTGAACACAGGGGGGCACATCTACTAATTTTATAATCGTGTTAATAAGACTATAAGACCAGGTTAGGACTTCGGAAATATGGTGTTCATCCTGATCACCATTCTTTTTCACTAACCAAAAAACTGCTACAAGTGAATTGATAAATATGCCTGAGCGTCTTTCCTCACACGCTGCCTTCCCAGTACATTCCTTTCCTTATTCACTCATTCTACAGTTTAGCATAGTTTCCTATAAAGTTCCTATAGGAAACTATGCTAACAAAACATTCGGCTAAAAGACTACATGGCAAACATAACATAAGGCAGTAATACTATGATTTACATGGCCTGCATAGAGCTGTCTTGCTCCGGCATGTCGGAGCAATAATTCTCAGCAATAACCATTTCTGCATCGTCTATGTACTGTGTATTATGTATACTGAACATTTGCTGCTAGGCTTCATGCTTATAGATTGTGTGTGCATTGGTTAGAGCTGTATTTTAGAAGTGCACTCATGTTGTGCTTTCTATTTGTTAAAGGGAATGTGTCGCTAGAAAAATATATGTTTTTTTAGTTAAACTGTTAGTATATAAATGATTACACATTGTTCTAATTCTTTTAATTTTTTCACAAGTCAGGAAATATTATAAATTAGATTCTAATTTATAACATTTCCATGTGCTGGTCACTAGAGGGAGCAATTCCCAAAATTGCAGCATTGGCATGTGGTAAAGCAACCTCATTGCTTTATGCTGCAAAATTGGAGAAGACACACTCGCTCTAGTGTCCTCAAACAATCCCCCCTCCTTTCTCCTGGCTAGTGCCAGGAGAAAGGAGGGGGTTGAATGTTCAAACCTCCTACACTGTGTGCAGCCATTTTTTCAGCGAATGCACAGCGTAGGAGGATTAGATACAGTGGTAATCACACAGTATAAAACGAACATACACACCATACACACACATCACATACACAAACATAACTTACCTGCTCCTGCCGCCGCCACTGTCGCTGCCACTGCCTCTGCTCCTAGTCCTTACTTCTGAACATATGGACGGAAGCCGCGACCGGAAGTAGTCATCTTACTGTCCGGCCGCTGCTTCCAGTCCACATGAAAATGGCGCCGGATGTCGCTCTGCCGAAGACCTTCCTTTTAGACTGTGTGGGAGCGGCGCATGCGACGTTCCCACACAGACGGCGTACGCTATAGTGAATGGAACGGCTCCCGTTCGCATTCTCTATGGGGATGTATGTGCCATATTCCATCTCTGTATGTGTCGTTAATCGACACATACAGAGATGAAAAAAAAATGGCAGCCCCCATAGAGAAGTAAAAGAAGGAAAAAAGAAAAAAGTACAACACAAAAAAACAAATAAATAAAATTTCTTTTAATGACATACTAAAAGCAATAACATATAAAAAAAATATATTTCGTGACACCTTTCCTTTAGTCTCCAAGAGCACTGTACATGGTAGAATCATTTTTTTCCTGCAGATTATTAACTGGAAGGTCCCGTGCCCCAATGCAAAATCTGTAACAGGGCCCGCACTCACCATGTGCTTTTAATTATACTGGTATCTTCTTAAGTTGCAGAGAGACCCTTTAAGCCCCCTCAACCATTAGGGCCCAGGTATGGCTGCCAACTCTGCACTCTGTATAGCTATGCCCATACTTTATTGTATTGTAGTACCCTGTTAAATGGGTTTTCCCATCAGGGACATTTGAAACATCCACAGGATATGTCATAAATGTCAGATAGATGTGGGTTACACCTCTGGAACCCACACCTATCTCTAGAAAGGGGCCTAGAACGGGGCCCCCTAATCCCTGTTCTAGCTTTCTGTGCTCATGCTGACTCCAATCCACTCACTAATTACATTCACTCACTAATAGTGGCGTAGCATGCGAGCTACGCTGTTTTCGTAACTACTATGGGAGTTACAGAAACAGCGTAGCTCAGCGAGTTACGCTGTTGTAACTCCCGACCATGTAATCAGGAGGTGGCCAGGAGGCAGCGTGAGTACAAAAAGCTAAAACGGGTTTTAGGGGGCCCCGTTCTAGAGATAGGTGTGGGTTTCAGTGGTGGGACCCGCATCTATCTGACATTTATGACATAACCTGTGGATATGCATAACCTTTTTGCATTAAATAATTGATAAATGAATGTACGTTTATCAATTTTCGGATTTCATTTTTCTATTTACTGTATTGGGATAAAGTTTAGTAACAGGTAACAAATTTCTTGCAGAGGAACACTGGGGCTTATGTCCTTGGGGGAAATGCCTCTCAAAAATACTTTCCAGGGTCAGCCAGCAGCCATAACACCTCTATAAGTCTTACTGGATAAAAGAGTAATCCTCACATTTTCTGTCTATTACTCAGATCAGTATTTAGGCAATACAGTTGTTTTAATCTTCTATTTGTGGATAGTTATGAACAGCTTGTAGGCTTTGCTTAATGTCAAGGGTCTTTCTCTCAAATGCTACCTTACCATGTGATCATTTTAATGCTGGCTATTACTCTAAAGGACTCCATGCAATTTTAGAGACAGACAATAATTCTGTGCTTTCAGAGTCACTCGAAAGTACTTTACATTTACTTTCCATGTGGAACATCAATGGTTTCTATCCAATGTTTCTTGGCAGCCAGTCAAGTGATGTTCCATATACTTACATGGGGTTGAATGAAAGCTGGTAAAATGAGGTGGCCAGCCAATGAAGTTGACTACAACTTTGTCACATCCTGACACTGTCCAATGCCAGACGCAATTTAATGAAATCAAAGGTCATCTCAGGGGTATTTAGCCATGGTCATGCAATTATAATATAGGAATGCTATTTAAGGAATAGTATTTTGGTGTAAGTGGTATTCTTCAGGATACAAACTCAAAACATATAGTCAGCTATTTTTTTTTTTTTTTTTTAAAGTCTACTTGCTTAAATACTAGTACAGACAGCAAATTACATTGTGGAATTAATCTCTTTTTATAAAGAAAGCCAGCCCAGAGGTCAGCCGATCACCACGGGTCCGTCTTCGGAAACCCTCGGCGGTCAGCGGTCATTGCCATCCATTTTCCCTGCAGTAGCTATTACAGGGTAAATGGAATATTTGATGGGGCCTCCCTGCTCTGGCTCATAGAAGGAGGTCTTGACTGAGAATGATGTCCATATGCCCTAGTAGGGCATACAGAGGGGGTTTTCTTCGTAAATATATTTTGTGATGAATATGGGTCTTTTAAACTTACAGACTTTTGCAAAAATTGATGCCACCATATAATATAAAAATTAAAATATTTTGAAGCATAAAAAAAAACAACTTATTGTATTTAACAAATTCTGGCTACTGCTCCAATTTCTGATTTTCTTATATAAGGTAGAAATTTTTAGGTACAAAATGTTCTTTAAAAAGAACCTTTCATTACCCCATACATGTGCAGCCATGAGTGTGCGATGTTATAGGCACTGCTGCACAGACCCTGGGGGCGCTCTGAATTATCTGTGTAGCCTCCGCCGTTCTGGAGATATTGGTGTCATTATTATTGGCACCCAATATATTTAAATTAGCCCCTGTACTGTCAGTGGGGCGTTCCTTGATATGGAAAGGGCAGGGGGAAGTGACAGTTAGCACTCTGATACTCTCCAATCAGCTGCGAACAGTGTCAGAGCGGCTTCTGCTGTGTGATCTCTCTCGCGAGATAAGTGTCTTCTCATCACTGGCTGACAGGAGCGGGAGAGAGGAGGAGAGCTTCTCCTCCTCAGCGGCATCTGTGCTGAGGATCACTGCTACATGTATGTGCGCGTGCGCGCTCTCTTTCCCTCTCCAGATCCTGTCAGTCAGTGATGAGAAGACAGCAGAAGCTGTTCTGACACTGTTCGCAGCTGATTGGACAATATCAGAGCTCTGACTATGACGCCCCCCTTTCCATGTCCAGAATCGCCCCACTGACAGTACATGGGCTAATTTACATATCGGGCACCAATTATAACGGCACCAATATCTCCAGAACGGCGGAGGCTACACAGCTAATTGAAAGTGCCCCAGGGTCTGTGCAGCAGCGCCTATAACATGGTGCACTCAGCTGCACATGTCTGGGGTAGTGAAAGGTTCTCTTTAAATGGCAAACCCTGATAATGGATGCTCTCTCCAAGAACTGGGGTCCAATGATCACATTGTTGTTGGGGGGCCAACAATATGAAAATGGATTGTCCAAACAAGAGAATCCTATTAATTTACATTTGGTAATTCAATATAATGAATTAATTTGATAAATATTATTCTTTCCAAAGAGTCTTTTCTCTATCTCCAACAAGGCCATCCTACAGTTTCCATATTTTTATGGTTTTGATTTTTTTTCTCCACAACAGACTGCAATGAACAAAGAAAACGGATTGCTGCTTAGTTCAATGCAACCCCAAGTGTCTGGGATTACTTTTGGGTGCTTATTTCTCCTAAGTATATGTCTTTTAAGTGCTGTTGTGGCATCTGGGGGTGAGGGCTGCCTTAGATCAATCATTGATCCATTGATCCAAGCCAGCGTGCCCTGCATTTCTCTGCAGCATACAGAGGCGTAACTTGAGCAATGCAAAATCTGTAACGGTTACCCCATTGTAGTACTGATCCTAATGAATGGGACAGTGGAACCTTTTGGGCCCTCTAATTCTTCAGGACCCAGGTGCGACCACAATTTCTTAACTTCCCCTAGTAACGGTCCCTGCAGGGAAATCTACTTTGAAAGGGTTTATGCACATGGCAAAACCACATGCAGACGTGTGATAGAACAAAGCACAATATGTTCTATCATAGAATCCATATACTTATATATATTAAAAAAAACTCTTAGTATAACATTGGTATCACACAGTGGTATAGTATGGACCCATAGCAAGCGGGCACTACATTACAGATTTATACAACACACATCAATAATGTGACCATGTGCAAAAACCTAAACCCTAACCTTTTGTTTTATTTCAATACTCCCTGTAATGCACAGTCCAAAGGTTCTCTAAAAAAAAGTTCAAATTCATTACAAATTTATTTTTATTGTACATTTCTTGCTCCAGTTAAAAGGTTCCTGAATATCCTTTCCGTTAAAGAGACAAAGCACCAACACGGGTCAATCTTTCCTTGATTCTAACATACAGATATAACAAGTCTCTGTGTTTATTTTTACTTTATTCAATGTACTTTATGTCTCTTTTTGCCTCTACAGATTATAGCCAACACTGTTGCCAAGTTAGTATAAGAGTGTTACTTTCTTTCATTTGGATTGGTGTGCTTGTGTGGCCTGTTACTTTGGTCAGCATGTACATGTGGTGTTTAGAAAGGAAATAACAGATAGGTAATGCCTTCTGTAACGGAGGGTAAATTGGGGGCTCATAGAGCATGCTGCCGGAGTGTGGTATGTTTTCATGTCATTCTGAAGAAAAACTTCGATGTCTGGTGTGATTCTACAATTTTAAACCAATTACAACCCCCAATCTATTAGAGAGCAATGTAGACTAAAGGCCCTTTTACACCGGCCTATTATAGGGCAAACGAACGTTCATACAACGCTCCTTCCCGATAATTGCCCTGTGTAAACAGGGCAACGATCAGCCGATGAACGATCAAACGCTCGTTCATTGGCTGATTGTATCATTTTAAATGCATAATCTTTTATTGATGTCGGCAGCACATGTCCCTGTATAAACAGGGAGACGTGTAGCCGACACGATAGAACTGTATTGGGACGAGCGATCAGAGTAACGAGCGTTCATCCCTGTACTAGCTCCTTGTGAAAGGGGCAAACGAGCGCCGTTCAACGAGCTGTCTCATTGAGCAGCGCTCGTTTACACGGCCCACGTCGGCCCGTGTAATACTACCTTTGCAGTTCATGGCAAAGTCCAAATAACATATGATTTTAAAGGGGTACTCCAGAAAAAATGTCAGTAGCATTTATTGAAGAAGTTTCTAGCAAATTATATGTCCCACTTTGATCCCCAATCTTAGTGAGGGTTGCACCCTTATATAAATGGGTGTCCCTGGCTGATAAATGCACACACAAGGATAAGGGATGGAAACATTGAACACATATCCCGTTCTCTCTTCAATAGCCTTTATCAATGGAGAACCCTTTTAAAATAAATATTTTCTTGATGCTTGAAACCTATATTGCGTTTTTGTATCTCAGTTTACTAATTCATTCATAAATAAAAATCATCTGACTAACAAATGATATACAGTCATCTTCTGCTGCATCTAGAATGACAACTTCTGTGAATCAGGATTGAAATATGCTAAAACGATGAAACTCACAAAGACCCAAACAAATTGTTGTTGTAGACATAAAATAATTTAATGAATAATGTAATAATTTGACTGCTACACAGTCTAAAGTCTGGCATTTTATGGAGCTAGCCCATATCTTAAAGGGGTTGTACTAGGATCAAAAAATGATGACCTATCCACAGGATAGGTGATGATTTTCTAATCACCGAGGCCCCCACAACTGAGACCCGCACAGATCGTGACAACGGGGGTCCCAAACCCCCTGTTCCTTCTCACCGTTCGACCACAATAAGGAGCACATAGCTACAATCAAGCATGCTCTATTCAAAGTCTATAGTAATGATGGAAACAGCCAAGTACATCGCTCAGCTTTTTCCAACATTCTTGTAGACATTGAATATTGCGGCGGGCGCATGCTCAATTGCTGTGCTATTCAAGTTCCTCCTCACTGCAGCGGTGCAGGGAGAAGGATCTGGGGGTTCGGGACCACCGCTGTCTCGATCAGTCCCCCAACAATCAGAAAATTATCTGTGGATAGGTGGTCATTTTTAAATCTGGGAATACCCCTGTAATAGAAGTTTACTTTGCAGTTCCAAATATTTATCATTGAAATAATTTGTCTATTCTCCATGAGAGTAAAGGCTATTTTACAAGGGCCAATGATCGATTGAACGAGCTCTTGACTGATTGCATCTTTTATGCGACCCAAAAAATGGTCACTAGTCGGCAGCCCACTTCCCTGTGTAAACAAGGGGATGTGCTGCCGACATTATGCAAATGCATGAGGATGAACAAACCCAGTAAAGATCGTCAGATGCACTTGTCAGGCAGGGAGCCAAAAGAGTATACTTTTGGCCTCCATCTGGCTGGTGTACATCATTGTACCAGAAAAAAAGCAATGGAATAGAGTAAAAGGCAACGATTTTCCATCTTGCAGAGTCCAGTAAAAAAAAGGTTCGAATGCCACTGTATGGCATCCATCACAGGTATCCGTTTAACAGATATGTCATGAGGTTATAGCCTATCATAGCCTATTTATTTATTATTTATTTATGTTTCTTATATAGCGCCAACATGTTATGCAGCGCTGTAAGGGTGACGGATGCATTAAACAGATGCCTAACAGTGGCTTCCATCACCCATAGGCTATAATGGTATATGTTTAATGGCTATGTTTTGAAAGGGTCATGACAGCTCACGACATATCCGTTAAATGGACACCAACATAGCCTTTGGGTGATGGAAAACACTGTTAGGCATCCGTCACAGCCTACGTTTAACGAATGCGTCGGGAGCTTTTCCTGGCCTACTCATCAAATATAGGCCAGAAAACTTGATGTGAATATAGCCTAAGAGCACATGAAGTCTCTTTTTACACGGAGTAATGCATTTTATTCAAAGGAAATATAATATAGGTTTATTATGACATATTTTCAACTAATGATGTTCTGCCATTTTTTAAGATATTTAGCCTTTACTGAACAGCAAAGATTCCCAAGCAAGTGGGACAAAATAATTCCGAAACATATGGAAATAACCATATAGATAATGGAAAAAGAAAGGCAAATGTCATGTTAGCAGACCGCCTGATTCACATTTTGAATATATATGCAGTGTTTCCCGCCAGGCCCATCAGTACTGGGGAAAAAGTAAAACCAGGCAACATTTCATAATTAGCAAAATGGACCTACTAGGGTAATTTAATATAGTGTTAATTATTTACTGGTCCCTGGAATGCGTGTTTCCAAGGTGCTCTGTACAATATAGGTCCTTTACCCTACAGGAAATAACTACTTCTTTATGCTACTGTTCTGTACAGGAGAAGTTGCCAAACGACTCCCCCTTTTGTGACATCACTTCCTGCTCTGCAACTATTGGCTGAAGCTGCACTGCACAGGCTTCCTGCTCTGCCTGCCTCCTGCATGCACTTTTCAGATAATACTGTCAATACTTAGAGGTCTCTGCTCCCTTTGAGCTTGGGGATGGGCAGAGCAAGAGGTCTGCATGGATAGCCTAAAAAATGTAAATATATATATAGCTATTACACTATGTGTACTAAAAACAGATAAATATTACATGGTAATTAAGGCAAAAAAATACTTAATCCTTAAATGCTTTGACCACCTTTGCAAACAAATGTTTTATATAGTTCCAATGCAACTAAAAAAATAAAAAGTAAAGCCACTTTGCAAATTGTCCTGCCGCTCCCGTGCAGACTTATGTGAGTCTATGGTTATAGGCTATATTTGAGGTGATGTGCTTTGACTTCTGTGATTTTATGGTTTACAGACGTCAAACAAACTCTGTGTAGCCTGTTCCTACAATCATATTAGGATTAGACTACACAGAGTATGTGACCATGGCGACACATACATCTGCATAGGAGCTGCGGACATAAAATTGTATGATAGAGCTCAATTACACACAATCACCATCTCTAAAACTATTCTATCTTACTTGGTCTGTTTTATGTGCTATTACTGCATGTGTTATTTCCTATGACTTTTAACCCAACCTTACAAAAAAACAGATCTATATGGATTCTTCATCTATAGCTTCTCTTGATCACAATCACCCTTTTTTTATTCTCCTTCTCTTTTGCACCATTCACCCCTCTCTTCACCTCTTATCAGCTCTGAGTTTGTGGAACGATTCAACCCCATTGCCCTGAAGGACTCAGCCCTCTCCACCCACAAGCCCATTGAGGTGAAGGGTCCGGGAGGCAAAGCCACAATTATTCACGCCCAATATAACACCCCCATCAGCATGTATTCCCAGGATGCCATTATGGATGCTATTGCTGGTCAAGCACAGGCCAGAGGCAGTGATCTCTCGGGGTAAGTTATCTACGACACTTTCTTGCATGGCGGAAAATAAAGTAATCACTTTAGTAATCTTAACACCTTCTTTACTATCGTTCACTGATTTCCGTTGCACAAAAAGGCTATCTATGGCATGTTACCGGTGATATACAAGGTTATATGTCCCATAATATCTCATTTATAACTTTACTCCTCAATACTTTTCAAGATCTGTTATGCAGAATGATCGAGACTGAGACTTTTATTCCCAAAATCATTTTTATAGAGCAACATGACTGAAAGAAATCTATATTTAACTTTAATTTTCTAAAATTCTCCAAACCAGAAAGCAAAGTTTGTTTATAGATTTCTTGTACAGATATAGCGGAGCAGCGTTTATGAATGCCGCTGAGCTCAGTTTTTTATCGAAGACAATTTATTGGGATATTACAATGTGTTATGTTTTCAAAATAATTCCGCTAACCCTGCTATATTATCCCAGCTCTGCTACATCTGTCCAGGATTCCTGGAAAAATACAGTAAATATTCGCATAAGTCAAAATGGATATATTTGCTACAATGTAATTTGAGTTTTTGGCAAAAGTAGTTAGACCCAAGTTGTCAATCACTTCATCTGCTAAAAAACGTGAGTAGCCCAATTCCATTCATCACATTTGCTTGCTTTGTGTTGCCAACATCCGCCATTAAATTCAGCCATGACAATGACACACTTTGCAATTACACCACTGCAATGCATCTAAAGTCATGCAAAAGTCAACCCAAGAGCTTGTACGGGGCATCAACCAGCAGAAGTCTCATCTGGGCCTTGGTGGTTTTGTCACCGAAAACCCATGCAATAAAAACATTTCACAGACAAAGACATTAATCATACAGACATACTACAAATACATCAACTATTCTACGAGATGTTTCGTTGCCTAAAAAACTATTTGCTATTTTCCTGCCAATTGCAGATTTTACCTTCTGTTCAACTTCTAGGAAAACTGCAGGCAAACATCATAAATCCGACTATAATTATTGGTTTTATATAAGATTTTATACAAGATTTGTTTCCTATCATTCATGGCAGTTATATCTCCACCTGTAACATAATGATGATATAAAAAAAAAAATCAACTACCAAACCTAAAGTGAGCGGATGAATATATCTATAGATTCTCTAAAATAACGAAATATTGAACTATTGTCATTGTAAATGACAACCACAGGATAGTAACAAAGCAAAGATTTCCACACAGTTGGATAAAAAATAGCTAATCTCTGCCCCCATGTGGCCACCAAGGGCTTCAACTAGACACCAAAAGCCAAAGATGTTTTTGTATCGCAAAGTGCAGTAATATCTATTAAGCATGTAATAGTAAACATATTACTGGAGCCAATAGGCTAGTGTCACTTTGTTACACAAAAGGGGACATTTATTAAGTTAGTTACGCCACAAAAAAGTTGCAATTTTTTGTGTAAACCTGTTTTGCACAAAAATTTGCGTCTTTTTTTTAATTTTCTGCCACCCTCGCCACCAAAAAGTTTGTAGGGTCTTAGCTTGAGGCCACCCATGGCCAGACATATTGACTATAATTTATGTCAGAAATTTGCATAACTTAACGCGCAAACCTATGCCAGCTCATAGTTGGCGTCGATTTCAGTTTATGATGCACTGACAGCCCAAGATATGATATTTATTTGGAGGCATGCGCCTTTTAATAAATTTTGTGCATCTTACTATAGCGAACTTCGGACTGAAATGCCAGTCTTGGTAAATCTGGGCCGAAGTATATATATTTAGCTTTGTTGAAACAATATAGAAGTTATGAAACTTACAGCAGTATCAGCCCTTAAGAATTTGATATTTCAGAAAAACAAGTCAAATATACAATTAAGAGATATTCTAGATGACATCAAAGTGTCACTTTATTAGGTGCAATTATCGATCTTTCCAAATTTTGGCTGAGAATTTTGTAAGGAACAAAATGAATAGCCACATAAAAATGATTTATGCAGTGCCCCATGCCAAGTCCAGAAGCAAAAATAAACAATCTCAGTCAGTTGTGTCATAGTGATAGCATACTCATAAAATACACCCTTCAGTCAAGCTGAACAAGCAAAAGGACAAGTAAAATGATAGCGTAAATAAATACCATAGCTATAGTAAACCCAGCGCAGATGCAGAAATAGGTACAGATACTGTGTCAGGGAAATACGGTCTAGAAGACACAGTCACAGTCTAGAATCAGCGACAAGAACAGTTGCGCAACGTTGTGCACATGTAACAGCTGAATAAGTCATTGCCGTGTGGTCTGTAGCAATTAAGTGTGTCGTGATTGTATATGATCTATGTTCCTATGACCAGTGTGTACAGTCTATGGATGTTATACAGCGTAAAGACAAAGCTTATCACAAAGAGACCGTCTTATGTAACTTCATATTACTGACTCAACTTCCTTCGTGCTAGACTAAACAATGTAGGTTATGAGGGAGATGTTTTAAAAGACCAAAAAAAACAAAAAAACATTTGGCCTTTCTTGGATGAACATGTTGCATATGTATATTACTAAACTGTAAGGCTGGATTCACACGAGCATGTTCGGCCCGTAATGGACGGAACGTATTTCGGCCGCAAGTCCCGGACCGAACACACTGCAGGGAGCCGGGCTCCTAGCATCATAGTTATGTACTACGCTAGGAGTCCCTGCCTCGCTGCGGGACAACTGTCCCGTACTGTAATCATGTTTTCAGTACGGGACAGTAGTTCCATGGAGAGGCAGGGACTCCTAGCGTCGTACATAACTATGATGCTAGGAGCCCGGCTCCCTGCAGTGTGTTCGGTCCGGGACTTGCGGCCGAAATACGTTCCGTCCATTACGGACTTAATGTGCTCGTGTGAATCCAGCCTAATACTTTATACTAGCAGTTCATTTCAGTAAGAAGTAGATAAGCATATTATCAGTGGATAACAAACAAGATTCTGTGCCCATTCTAGAAAATATGGAAAATAAGTTAAGACCCAATGCGTTCTTTTTTTATTTAAACATTTCCCAAAGGTTTGGTACATCATATAGATGCCAAGACCGCCTTTATGGGCCAGGAGAGCTGGTGATAAGATGACCCAGTGTGCCATTCATTTGGATGGCTGCATCTAAAACTACGACTCCCTTGTAGCGACTGCCGACAGAAGCTTCAGAAACTGTTTGTCAGAGGTATTAAGGGGCCAGAAAGTTTTTGGGGATTATGGCCAATCTAAACTAAACTGAGATAATAGGACCGTTTCCTAACTGCTTCCTTAGGACATATAAATGAAGAAACTGGCAAGAAACTATCTACAGTCAGCTTCATGAGACCTTGGAACAGTGTTCACCACACGTGTCTCTCTGCCCTCCAATATGTTGTTTCCGAGATGTTGGCACCTGCAGATACTATTGTGCCCTTTAGTGGCACCAAGAAGGTCAAAGTATTACTAGAACTTGGTACTAGGCTCAAAGCCATATCACTGGCAGTTAACACTAGGGTAAAAGCCATAACAATTGGTAATAACTTCATTAGGGCTTTTCTCTTTTAATGTAGCACAACACCCTCTGTTTTTGAACGTGCCTTGCGACTTACATAATGTGGGGGACCCCTGTCCTAAGTAATATATTGAGGGTCAACCCCAATGCAGGAGGAAGTTGAGTCAGAATACACAAAAGTAAAGCAAAGAGTGAAATGGTTTCAGACATACAGAATTTCGGATAGACCAGCACCATACACTCAATGCTTAGTGAACCAGGATAATCTGTAACTTGACTACGGAGCTACCAGCATAGCAAAGTATGAACATACCATTTACAATTATTCGCAGTTTACCCAAGATGTATACAATGCGAGTGCCAGTCACAGTCAACGGTTATATGGATTTGTAATTGTCAATTTGCGGTGTTTTTTCATTTGCAGTAACTCTTCATACCCCGGTGTTTATTGTATTATGGTCTTATTTATTTCACATAGTTGCTTCTTTAACTGGGAAAATCAATGGAAGAATAATATATTTCCGAGACCACTGAAGTCTTGTCAGTGAAGCACAGATACAAGAATGGTCAAATATAAATTAATAGAACGGACTGTACAACTGAATATTAATATAGTAATACAATTGTTTTTTTCCTATTTACTTGTTTTCAAGTTGACTGCATTAGTTTGTAATGCATATTGACTTTTACAACTAGTAGTCAAGCGAATGGCTTGATCAACTTATGCTCTGTGTTTTAGGTTCACTTTCACTCCATCATAGCCGTTCCAGCTTGTTGGATCCTTTACCTTATGTATTTAAGACCATGTTTTCATGTTAATTATGCTTTTGTTTTCCTTTACTGACTATATTCCTCTTTTTTTCCCCCTCTTTACCCATTCTTTCCTTATTAACTTACTTCTCATACTAACGTCACTCTGTTGTGCCCATCACATCACCATAATGATGGTTACCAAACCTCAATGCACTGGCCTGTTGGGTTTGGTCGCGTCACTCACAGAGCTCCTGAAACAGCCGAGCTGTAAGTAGACGTTATTTCACTTAATCCTACAAAGGCTAGGTTTATTCCTCTTAGGTGGATATTTATCGTGTTTTTACACTCCACAGGGATGTTTTTGTATTAAAAAGTCATTCTAAGTATTCCTGCTACATTAACTTAATATTTTTACACATTGTCTCCAAGTCATTTCCTATTACATTTTAGATAATAGTCACAAAAGCAAATTATTGATGAGAAAAAAGTTATTGTCTACATTGGTAAAAGTAGACAATATTACGGACCCTTTAAATGCAAATACAGCAACTAAATGTCCCTAAGGGTACTAATACATGACCCGACATGGGCTGTGTAAATCGTCAGCTCGTTGATCGGCGCTCGTTTGCTCCAATCACATGGAGCAACGATTGGATATGTAGAGGGACAAGCACTTGTTACTACGATCGTTCGTCCCCACACATTGTCATCATGTTGGCAGAATATCTTTCTGATTACACAGGAAGATGTGCTCCCGACAACGATGATTTTTAGTGCTGCATAAAAGAGCAGATCAGCCAAGGAACGAGTGTTTGCTCATTCATCAGCTGATCGTTGCCCTTATTACACAGGGAAATGATTGGGAGCGAGCATTCATATGAACCCGCATTTGCCTGATCATTGGCCCATGTCAAATATGCTAATGTAGTAGCAATATGCTAATGTAGTAGACCACACCTCAGTGTACCCTTTCTACCACTCGGAAGTGCACAGATGCCTCCCATGACACTCCTGGGACTCAATATAACCATTCCCAGGCATATGAAATGTCTTTGAGAAGGAGAAAGGGAACTTCTTACTGGCAGAAAGCTTAAAGGCTATGCAAACCTTGGAAATGCAAATTATTCGTTTTTAATAAAAAGGTGTATCAGTGTGTTTTGTGTAACTTTGTAAATATTTTTTATTAAAAAGCCTTTTTACTTTTCTAGACAGAGCTGCCCTGTATTCTCTATACAAAGCAGCTTCAGCTAGCACTACTCACTGAATCCGTCAGTCCTGCGGACCTGACGGGTTCAGTGTGGGGGGTCCTGTGTGTCTCTGACATGCAGGATCCACCTGTAATCTATTGCATTTAAGTTCATAACTTAGATGTGATTGTTAACAGCTCAATCCTGTGTGTCAGAGATGCCGAATCTGAACCCATCAGGTCCGCAGGACTGACGGATTCAGTAAATAGTGCTAGATACAGCTGGCATAGTGCTAGATACAGGGCAGCTCTATCTAAAAAAGTAAAAATAATTTTTAATAAAAAGTATTTAAAAAGTTACACAAGACACACTGATACACCTTTTTATTTATTTTTTTTAAAAATGTTGGCCTTTCAAAGGTTTACATAGCCTTTAAGAGACAGGATGCTGCATTCATGTATACGGCACATTTCACTTCAACTCCACCATTGAGTATTTAGTGGCTACCATTGTTGCCCCATGCCATAATTGTAAGGAGCTTGTCCTAGTGACAGATTCCCTTTAATAATACGCAACTTGCTTCATCACAGTTGGTGTATAGTTTGCTTCTTACTAGTGATGAGCACTTCAGAGAAAGTTATATTATTTAACATTGGCGAATAAGATGTCTTTGACTGTGCAATGATTCTTATAAACAGTTGACCTTGTTGAGTTGTAAGTTGTTCTGGGTGCGTTCTTTTTTCGTCTTACAGGATATGAGATTATTCCTATCTACTTTTTTCCAAATCTGGCAAGGTCAGCTGACCTTCTGTATTACTGATCCCACTGGCCATCATATGACTGTTGTCACTTGTAGACACTTCTACAAGACCGATCCATGTGCTTGCTTTAGTTTGTATGTGGCTGCCACATGTCTAAATACTGTTCTTTTTCTACCATCTGTGCTTTCTCTAGCCTGTTTAACACATACCTCACAGTCAATATGTAACTGATACTAAATATGTAGGAATATATTTCTAAGCCTTAGGGTCTTTGCCGGCTTAAAAAATATCTATTGATATGTATCCATATATATTTCTTACCATGCATTGCTTTGTTAGCATTTCACTTGGGCCTATTTCCATTTTAAATATGGTACAAATAGAAGTTTATGGCTAATTTAGACAAGGGAGGTAGCTGGAAATTCTCATTTATTGTGTAAAAGTCGTCCCAAATATTATATCGAATTTGCTATTCTGACTAGTTTAATATATTGTCTTATGGTGACCAGTTATTAAGGAACTTGAGCAATTGAAAGAATACAGTTTTCTTAGTGTCTCGTCCTTGTACCAGAAAAAATAAAAAGTGCAATAAACTTGCCACAACCAAACGTTGTGATTCCATGCTGGAGTGATATTCGTATTAGTACACATTAGATCTAAATTAACTGCTAAGTAAAATTAACAGACTTCGTAATTCCATCTTGAGGTCCCAATTCTCCCAGTGGTAAGCAGTCACCATCCATCATGAACAGGTCTAGTGTGACCAACAATTCTTTTGATTTGTATCTATTGTACAAGCTCATGCAAGGACCTTTCAGTCAAACCTGCTCCGGGTAAAGTACATTCGACAAAATTATCCTTTGCTACAGATTTATAATGTGGAAATATATATACCAAGAACCAACAGTTAATGTCATATTATTATTATTCTTTTGATGATGACACAATCAAACCTGTATGTGAAGTATACTCAGTCCATAGCACATACAGTATATGTGCTTATTTAAAGGGGTTTTCCAGACACTAAAAATTGATGGCCTAACCTCAATAGTTGATGGGTCGGGGTCTGACTTTTGGGATCTCCGCCAATCAGTTGTCTTGAAGGGGCTGCAGTGCTCGTAAGAGTGCGTCTTCCCCTTCATTTCCTTTTGCTTACTACGAATCCTTGACACCCATTTAGCCTCAATTCACAGGTATTGCAGCCTTTTCTCCCATTGAAGTGAATAGAAGAAGACTGCAATACCTGTGAATCGCCGCTAAATGCATGTCGACGATTCACAGTGGGCAAGTAGGAAAGAAGCTGAGCGCTGCAGCCCCTTCAAGACAGCTGATCGGCGAGGGTCCTGAAAGTCGGACCCAACCCATCAGCTATTGATGGCCTGTCCTGAAGATAGGCCATCAATTTTTATTGGCTGGAAAACCCCTTTAAATGGAACCAATGAAGATAGTAATAGCCATAGTTCAAGCCTTGAAAAACAATGTAATTTAGTCGAGAGGTTTGATTGTGTGATTGATTTCTTCATTATTATGTGTGTGGATACATTGTGTTATAAAAGACAATGCAAATAAAGGCTTCTTAAAGAAAAATCCAAAATATTCTTCCATTTTCTAATACAACGCCAAGGCGAGGGCTGCATACAGAGTTTATCGTGCCACCGCTTTAAGAACAACTGTATTGCAACATACAACTCTTACCTGACTACAGCTGTGTGTAGGCCCCAGGTAAATAGTATCGCACATAAATACATTCGAACACCGGTAACATTTAAGGGGCTTTCCAGGTTTAGTAACAGGGTCTGCTTTTTTCTCGAAGCACCATCACTCCTCCCGATGAAACGGGTCGTAGCATTGCAGCCTATCCCTATTTAAGGTAAAGGATGACCTGCAATACCAGACCCAACCAATGGACAAGTCAAACAGTTTTAAAAGAAAAAAAATACAGACTTTTTTTAATTAATGAAGCCTTTGTTTGCATCGTTTAGGCCATGTTGACACAGGGAATATAATGCTGCTGTATAATCTCAGTCACCAGATGTAGAATATTAGTGGCAGGATAACTGCTATTTCTTTTTCTGCCAATTGTAGTGTTCTGCACTTTTTGGAAATGGCAGCAAGCTCTAAGTGTATTGTTCCTGTCCCATTTCCCCCACTATGTACAAAATAGCTTGTAAACGTGGCATGTTCATATCTTTCATGCAGTGCCATATGTTTTTAGGAAGAATAGTTTAAGGAACATTTCTTAGAACTGTTCCTAGTCCCTCAATTGTTGCACCTATGTGAACCTGGCCTAAAACAAATGTTATTTAGTCATTTAATATAAATATATTGTATATTAAGTTCCTTAGGCAAGTTCTTGCATTTACATATTGGCAGTAGTGAAAAATAATATTTTATAAGTCATCCGCTATGTGGAAGTTCTGTTTATGCTGGATTGTATATAGTTCTCTTTATGTACATTCATGAGAAGCTCATACCATTTGGAAGTACAATTTATTACGTTCACAAAATGAGCGACACGTAGAGATATTGTGGAAGATTTATTATTATGGTCTTAAATTTAGACAGCTTATAACTAGACCCGCAGGCAGAAGATGCGCCAAATTTATCAGAGTGGTGCATGCTGCATGATAACCTTGGCGCAGCTTGCTAGGCTTGTTAGGCACTTTTCCATTTCTTACGCTACCTCTAGGTCGGCTTACTTTAGACCAATATTTTGCACCATGTCCCCTTTTCTAGACACTAGGTAAAACCCGCAACATATATCAGATGTTGCAATTTTTTGCAGTGGAAAAGCTTGTCTCCTGGAATGACGTTTCATCCCATGTGACTACTGTAGCCAATCACAGGCTGCAGAGGTCACATGGGATGAAACATTATCCCAGGGGGCCGGCATGCAGGACGTCAGAGGGACGCGTCGCTATGGCTATGTAAGTATGACATAATTTTTTTTTTGTGCAGCTTTCCGCAGCAGACATTCCAGTCGAAAAACTGCACCACAATTGAATGCGTTTTTTTAGGGCCGGAATTCCCTATGGTGCCCAAGACAGATACGCTGTGTGCTTTTATGCAGCATATCTGCCCTGTGTGAACATAGTCATAGTCCCTAATATTATGTAATATTAAATTCTATTAGCGATTAGCAAGTCGTTAACCAATTATTAATTAATGCTGCAAATGATAAGCAAGCTCTAAGGTCCAGATTTCGCAGCAGTCGAGACCTTACAACAAACATCGGAGACTAGAATGGAATCTTACTATGTTTGCAACTTAATGCAGTTGCAATGCCAAAGGCCAGTAGAAGTGAGGTTTTGCCAAATGCTGAAAGATGTTGTGGACCCTCATCTATTATCTACAGTGGAGAGCGGCTTCAAAGAGTGTCTCACTCTGGAGGATCCGGCATGTCCTGCATTACACAGACAGTCCATTAATTTCTATGGGATCTGTGTAATGCTTCCTTTCCCCCCGTGGTGGCACTGCAGGCTCAATGAACTTGTTGCGGAGTTCCCCCTCAGACTACAGCAGATCACTGGGGGTTAGCTTTGATCAGTTTTTTAGGAAATCCTTCAAACAAAATTATATTCTCCAAAGTAGACACCCTCTTTAAGTCCATCCCAGGAGTGAAATGTATGAGAAGAAAAATAAAGTTGAATACACTGCATCGCACAACATTTTTGTATTACACAGAAGTCTCCACATAACCCATATGTGATATTTTATCGCAACCCCTACTAAAAAGCATTGTGAACACTTTTATTGTATATAAAGATCACCTTGCTCCTATTTGGACATATCTTGTACTTTCTCTTTTTGACTCACTGTTGATATAAAGATGCAATGGGCATCTAAGTCATTATCTAAATTTTTATAAGCGAATGTAGGACTCAATTATGCCCCCCAAAACAAAATAAGGAGTAGGGTCATACTAAATTATAACTATATTACGGTAATCATAATTCAATTCTGGTCAGAAATATACATATTCTGCTATTTTTCCTTTTAAATGCAAGACTTGCCTATGCCATTCAGTGCTGGAGATGATAGAGATCGTCAACATTGAACAGGTGCAAATGTCAAATATATTCACTGACCTTTCTCCTAGATATCACAGTCAGTATATTTGGTGATCTCGATTCCACATAAAATGGACATATGAATTACTGGTAGCAAATCTTCAACTCCCCTCTTTCTACATTGCAGTAACGTCCCAGTTAAAGATCCTCATGTAGACATTGCTTCTCCAGTATATCAGGCTGTGCTTAAAAATCAGGGCAAAAGTGAATATGAAATTGATGAATGGGCACGTCGTGCTGCCAACCTGCAGTCCAAGTCATTCCGTGTCCTTGCACAGATTACAGGAACAGAATACAGTGAGTAGAATTTTATGTCTATGATTTCAATTTGTAAATTAATATGAACTATTTTATTGTTGATCAAGTGTTCACTATTTGAACCACATCTACTGTACATGAGACTGCCATTAGTTATGCAGAAAACAAAAAATGTTATACCCCAAGGGGAAATTACACTCAGAGATTACACTCTGGTCATATTGACTTTAAGTATGTTAGTTGCCTTAAGAGCAAATTTATGAGATACGTATTGTCCACAGTATAAAATACTAATAATATGAACACTTTTATATTACAATAATATAATAATAATCATATAAACATACTATAATAATTCTCTTATGTTCAAGCCTTAAGTATATGGCACCAAGGCTGTATGGCAGCACAAGAAGTTCCATACGGAACGTACAACGCTCCGTCAGATGCCATATGTACTATGAGATTCTCACTAAATAGATCAAAAGCTCTGTACATACTGCATCCGACGGAGTATGCCAACATTTCTTCATTTGAAATCTGACAGAAAAAACTCTTTATGCCTTGTGTTGTCTCAAGATTAAAAGTTATTTCCTAACCACTTAGGTGATAACACCATCCTGAGATAACATACTGATCGGTGGGGGTCCGACCGCTGGCACCCCCACCGATTATCAGGCCGGTCCCGTACCTCAGGATGAAAGGAGCGGCAGGTAACGCTAGCGCTGTGCTACTCCATTCATTTTCTATGGCACTGCCGGAGATAGCCGAGCACTGTACTCGGCTATCTCCGGCAGTCCCTTAAACAAGTGCAAACTGCCGCTTAATTTATTTGGAAGATTGGGACCCTATTCTAGTCAAAGCATTCAGACCCTGATCGATCATCATGTTATCATCTATCCTGTGGTTGGGAGATAACTTTTAATCTTGAGACAACCCCTTTAAGTTGGAGGGATATGGAGGTACAGTAAAGGCCCATATGCACCTCTATGGTCTTATGCATGAGGCCTAAGACTTCAACCTACCAAACAATAGATGTCCTGGTCATCATACCCTGCCATCCTGATACATGATTTTTACTGTAAACATACAGTATGTGACTTGTGTACCTACTGTGTATGATTATATTACATATATATATATATATATATATATATATATATATATATATATATATATATATATACTGTGTATATATATTTATATGTACATATATATGAAATTATTTTGTTCTCAAATATTCCTAAAATGTATTTAACTTCCCTCTTGCAGTGCAAGACCCTGATGAAGATGCCCTCAGAAGATCAAGGTAGGCAACTAGCAGCAGAACCATGCGGCCATCTTAATTGATAACAAAATGCCTAAAGCTCTCAAGCAGAATTAATAAACACAAATTTAAACCGGATTTAACACTGAAGTTAATCTGCTATTGGCTTTTTAATTGGCTATAGTCAAAAAAGTGGTGACCATTTCTTCTTAAAAAATAGAAATGTATATTCTAGAAAATTCATCTATATATGATGTTGTGGGATTAAGTGAGCAATTTATTTGGATAGTAATCTTTATATAAGAATGTTTAAACGTACATGAAAGTTGGGAGACATTTTTCATGCAATTATTATTACCGTTCACAAAAATGAACGGCAGAAAATTACAAAAGCCAGTCTACATAGCACACGGCATGCTGGAAGAGAGCATACTTGCAAAAGAAGGCCCAGCTTAGGTAGGCCAAAACTTCCTTCCCCATCTGGGTGTGGTGGAGTGAACCAGAACTAGGGGTGAGCCTAGTGGGCTCGTCTCACAATGAAGTAGAAAGTGAAATTATTCAAGCTTTTTTCTTTAATGCTATAATACTTTCAGCTTAGCACAGTTTAAGAGAAGGGTTTAGCTAAAGCTGAAAATACGAGAATTCTATATATTTTTGTCTAACTCTACAGTGTCTGGCTTTCATAATAAAACATGGTTGTGGGCATCTACTCACACCAACTCACACAGTTTACAGCCATTGAAAGTTTCTCTTTAGAATAGGAGTGTCAGCGCAATGCTCGATCAAAGCTCAACTAGTGAGCATGACCACTAAATGACGCCCAATACACCAATGAGACCAGAAATAATGAACCAACTATATCTGTAGGAAGAGGGATATTACTGGTTTTATGGTGCCAGCCAAAGGGGAGAAAGCAACCATCTGTTTGCATGCCAACCTCCAGTTCAATATTATTGCCAGTTGAACTTTATTTCTCAAAAATCCCGGTTCATCTGCACCCATATTCTTTGGGTTAGCTACTTATTACCAAGGCCATCTTGGCATAGTGAAAAATCCAAATAAATTGCCATGTTTGTAGGCAGGGGAGTGAAGGTCACTGTCCCTAACCCCTTTATTCCTCCTCTCTCTCTTTCTCTCTCTCTCTGTTTTTCCATGCCACAGGGAAAAGTTTGAAACGGAACGTAACAGCCCACGCTTTGCCAAATTGCGCACCTGGCATCATGGCCTTTCGGCACAAATCCTTAATGTTAAAAGCTAAATGCCCACGTGTAACACCATATCTATTGAAAGGCAATGAACATAAACAATCTACTACACACCATACACATAAAAATATAAATATATAAATAGAAAAATCACAAGGGCTTGTTGTTACAGTGCCCGTCTTCACCTTAATTTACCCCACCATTATAAATTGAACCATAATAGTAGCTGGTATTTGCTTTGAGTTTGCATTTAATATTCTGTTTGGAATCATAAAAAATAAACTAGCTCTTGTATTTCATTTCCTATAAATAAATAAAAATAATCTGTAACCTAACATTTTTCAGGATTTGTGTGATCACTGTATATGCTGGTAATTTAGAATGTAGGATTGAAGCTGTTGCTGTAGGATTGGGTGAGGTACATGCCTGCTATGCAGGTGAATAATGGACACTGGCTTGATGGATTAGCTGTCTGACTAGCACTGCTAGGGGTATAAAAGAGTGAATTTATAGTGGAGGGAGGGCAATATTAGTTCTGCTTTTTTTTTGCCTATATGACCGCTCCCGATACGTGATTGCGGACCCATGGGTTGCATATACCAATATTGCCAATGGTCATTAATATTGCTTATGAGTTATATTCAGTAGTGCGGTTTCTTACTTTTCTGCTAACCATATGCTCCATGTGGTGGGTGCTGACAATATCTGTACATTTGAAAGCCCTGCAATGATTGGGCACATAGTTCTTTAAGTGAGTTATAAGCTTTTACGTTTGTACAGCGTGTGTATACTTGCCACGGTTTTGCGCTTTAATGATCATACTCTGATCATTATTGTTAAGAGCTTGTAGTTCTAGGTCAGTTCTTATTTATTAAGTATATAGAAAAAGTTAGAATTTAGCGTTCAGGCTTTTGTGACTCATCATTACTTTTTATGGTGTGTGTTCTCTAGCACAGAGTCCATGTCCTGGGTAATGACAGTTACTACTCCATAAAGATTAAACTCCATTAAATGAATACAAACAATTGTTAATAAACATGTGAAGAATAGTCTGCTTAGGAAGAAAAGTTTCAAGTCAGGATCAAACAATCACTTTTAAAATTAGAAAGAGTTTGTAGAAAAGTTATGATATAAAATAAGTTTTCATGAGTGGAATTCTAGAGAAGATATTACTGTTAGTTGGCTGAATTTATGAGGTTTCCTTAGGTATTTCACAATAGGCAGTCAAGATAATGATGTAATATAAGATAGTCTTGGATTGGTTTTGATGTTGGTTTGCTTTCATGCTTGAATTACACATTAACTTTCTTGTATTGCATTTGCTTATGATATTCTGTGTTTATAGAGTCACATTATGTGCTTGTGTTGTGAAAATAAAGTGGTTAATAAAAGAAAAAAAAAGAAATCACTCTTGTTTGTATCAATCAGTGGACTGACAACAATAATGAAATATTTCGTTTTAACATTGACTATATTATCAGGCAACTGCTTTACTTGTCTGTTACTAGTAGACCTTTGAAATGAAGGTGGGTTATTCCATATAGTATTAGAGAGGATATTAATATTAAATTCAAGAGCTCATTTTAAAGTGTAGCTAAACGTTTGAAAAACGTAAAAAAAAAAGTTATAGTGACATGTCAGTTGGGGTCCGAGTACTGAGACCCTCACCGAGGGCTAAAACGAGGCGGCAGAAGCGCTCAAGTGAGCGCTGTGCCGCTTTGTTTCTGCTCGACCCTCCTCGGAGCAGTATACAGGCTTAATAGAAAGTCTATCCCGAGCGCTTCTGCTGCTTTGTTTTAGCAATTGGTGGGGGTCTCAGTGCTCAGACCCCCACCGATAAAAACTTCTGACATGTCACTATGATATGTCAAAAGTTTTTAAAAAGTTTAGCTACCCTTTAAATTTAGTGTTTCTTAAAGAGGCTCTGTCACCAGATTTTGCAACCCCTATCTCCTATTGCAGCAGATCGGCGCTGCAATGTAGATAAGAGTAACGTTTTTTTTTTTTTTAAACGAGCATTTTTGGCCAAGTTATGATCATTTTTATATTTATGCAAATGAGGCTTTCTAATGTACAACTGGGCGTGTTTAAAGTAAAAGTACAACTGGGCGTGTATTATGTGCATACATCGGGGCGTTTTTACTTCTTTTACTAGCTGGGCGTTGTGAATGGGAGTGTATGATGCTGACGAATAAGCATCATCCACTTCTCTTCGTTAACACCCAGCTTCTGGCAGTGCACAGACACAGCGTGTTTTCGAGAGATCACGCTGTGACGTCACTCACTTCCTGCCCCAGGTCCTGCATCGTGTCGGACGAGCGAGGACACATCGGCACCAGAGGCTACATTTGATTCTGCAGCAGCATCGGCGTTTGCAGGTAAGTCGATATAGCTACTTACCTGCAAACGCTGATGCTGCTGCAGAATCAACTGTAGCCTCTGGTGCCGATGTGTCCTCGCTCGTCCGACACGATGCAGGACCTGGGGCAGGAAGTGAGTGACGTCACAGCGTGATCTCTCGAAAACACGCTGTGTCTGCACTGCCAGAAGCTGGGTGTTAACGAAGAGAAGTGGATGATGCTTATTCGTCAGCATCATACACTCCCATTCACAACGCCCAGCTAGTAAAAGAAGTAAAAACGCCCCGATCTACGCACATAATACACGCCCAGTTGTACTTTTACTTTAAACACGCCCAGTTGTACTTTAGAAAGCCTCATTTGCATAAATATAAAAATGGTCATAACTTGGCCAAAAATGCTTGTTTTAAAAAAAAATAAAAACGTTACTGTAATCTACATTGCAGTGCCGATCTGCTGCAATAGGAGATAGGGGTTGCAAAATCTGGTGACAGAGCCTCTTTAAATTATATATATATTTGAATCAGATGTCTTTAATTTGCACTCATTTTAGCATGGCATTACGGCCACAATCCCCAGATCTCCCGCAGCTTTATTGAACTGAACTTAGATCACAATAGAACCCTATGGTGATCTAAGATTGGTTCACTTAAAGTACGGGAGGTCCAGGTATCGCACCTTTAATAAAAGTGTTAAAATGATGGCAAGTTATGGCCTTTGTATGCGGCTACAGTCTACAAAGTATTCAAACTTCAATATACTTGCATTTTGCCACAATTTATCATTTCTACGGGAATACTGATGCGATAAGATCTCAATCCACACAATGTCCTGCTCGCAGTGGCAGTAAAGATATGGACATTGTGTAAACAGGGGGACGCGCCGCCGACATGATAATAATGTAAGAGGACGAGCGATCAGAGCAATGACCACTCAACCCCATCCATAGCTCCGTGTGACAGGAGCAAACTAGCACCGATCAACGATGTCTCATTGATCGGCACTCGCTGCACCTGCCGATTATCGGCCGGTGTAAAAGAGCCTTTACCCCCTCCTCCAGGAGATATGCACTGTCTGGAAGCCCCTTTCTCTATGACAATTAATATGAATGCAAGCATGTATGAGGGAGTGAGAAAAAGTTGACTGACCAAAAAAGTTGAAGGACATGAGTAGTGTTAAATCTTCATCACACATTGTAAGATAAAATAGGAATGACTGTTTTACCTTTTTTCTTTAATACGGATTGCAAAAGAAAACGTCAATGCAATTGCAACTCATATTATCATTGCATTGCTGTATCAAATGGTTTTATCTAAACATGATATAAATTCCTAATATTGACCATTTATACTAGCTAGTGACGTAACAAATCAAACTATCCACAATTATGCTATCCATATAAATTAGATTGCTGTTTTTGGTAGTTCTGCCCTTAAACAAATATTAGGGACTGTCAGACACGCTTAACTGACTACAGATTCTAGATAGTTTTGATTTTACGAGTCAATTCTATAGTTATCAGAAATATAAATGATATAAAGGGTATCTGCCAGCCACCTAATCCTCTATCCTCTGTGGGGATTGTATAGTAATGAAATGGACATGGTCTCAAACCTATTTTAATCTGGCAATTATGTAATATATATCCCCAACTTCTGAAATGTCCTGCTTCTATAAAACACCGTTATAGATGAGTTTATCAACACACAGACGTGGTATAATAATTTGTGTAATAAATACATATCAGGAGATTACTTTGCTTGTCTTTTAGATGGAACACTAGACAATATCTAATTGATTGTTGTGGACATTAGCCGGTATGATAGTATAGCACTAAGATAAAAAAGTTTATAAAAAAACGTTGACAAAAAAAATATCTCTAGTACATATACAATGATATCTATCCACATAAGTGACAAATATTGTACATAAGTGGTTTTTAACCAGTTTTCCTTGAGGGAACCGCTGGAAACCATTTTCCCTTGCTGAAGAACTCCCCCTTCACCACTGGACGCACACGCATTGAACCCCCTTTCAAAGACAGAACATACACTTCTCATAGTTCCTCCCTCCCTGTTGAAAAGTTTAGCACTTATCTCAGCGCCGAGACAGTCAATGCAAGGGCAGGGAAACATTAAATGTCTTAGGCTACATTCACACGAGTGTATCAGATTCTTGCTCGTGAAAAACATGCGAGAATCTGGTTCGTGTGTGTTGCGTTATGCATCAGTGTGCTTTGCGAGTGGCATACGTTATTCACGCACTCGCAAAGCACATCTTTTTCATTTTTTTTTATTTTCAATCGAATTGATGCACAAATCACGCACCGCACACAGATGTGCATCCGTGTGAGGTGCGTGGTTTCACGCACTCATTGACTGCAATGGGCGCGTAGGTGTGTGAAAACGCACCAATATAGGACATGCAGTGAGTTTCACTCAGCGGACTCTCACTGTGTGAAAACTCATGCATGTGTGAATGGCCCCATTGAAATCAATGCATCCGTGTGCTGCACGTGATTTCCATGCGCAGCACGCGGACGTTATTCACGTTCGTGTGAATGGGCCCTTAGACTTGTTGAATGTTTTGTCCATCCCATGTCAAGACATTTGCTAGGTGTACCCGTGAAGTGGTGCCAGGGAACCTCAGGGTTCCACAGAACCATGTTTGGATAAAACTGATGTACTATATATGTGTTGAGTCCTTGGCCCAACCAAAGCCGTCCCAATCTTGATTTAAAAAAAGGCGTTGATTTTAAAATAGTTAAAAACTCTGCTTTCTTTGCTGCGCCAAATTTTTGCCCTATCCGATCAATTGTTTGGTTAAAAACAGCAACTCAGATTCAGATTCAAGTGCACATTTAGAATCAGCTTCAGTAGATAAAATGTAGCACGTGGGCAACCTATCCTTCCTGCAATCCCAAACTGAACCAATAAGCTGCGAGCTTGTGCATCCGTCAAGATGCTTCCATTGGGCTGCCAGTCTTAATCTAAAACAAAACAAAATGTCGGCCTTCAAGGTAAATTTGCTTGATTGCTTATGGTATAGGGAAGTACCATTTTCTGCTGTGGCCTGCGCTTGTTTAATTTCACTAACATTTTAATCCTTTTCCTCATTCCCGCTCACTAGTTCTCAATCCAACTCATACTTACCACATTAGAAAGCAATGCAACATGGTAGGACTGTGCATTGCATGTATTGAATGCAGTAAATGTCAACTGCATGTATAATTCAACAAGAGTATGCTTTATTATTGGAATAATAAATTGGTAGTACTGTTCATGGCAGACGGTGATCACTTCTAAGATCTGACCTAAGGCATGAAAATATGGCTTGCACTGAGTCTTGAGATGTTTTTGGCAACAATTGCAATTTCCCATAACCCTTGCTTGTGTTAACACAAACACTATGCCAATGAATATACTTAAAAGAGGGATTTGTTTCTAGAATAGCAATTGACTATTACAAAACTATAGGTGCATTTATTTAAATTTTATAGTGTCGGAAAAAAAATTAAATGGTCATGTATAGACTAGATAGTAATACTTACAATTTGTTATCCTGAATGAAATGGAAATACTTGCATGGCCATATTTAAGACTGTCCATTTGCTTCTTAGTATCTGCTGCACTCTCCTTGAAGCCTATACATACATGTGTACCAAATGAATTACAAATCCAGTTTCCCAAATTACAGTTATCTACTTTCCTTGTCATTACATTTAAACCTATTTCGTAGATGTCTTTTATAAATCCTATTATACGTCTGCCGCTCCGAAATGATACTTTTTATCCACTGGGCTATTTGTTTGATTACAAATTATAGTATTTACTTGCTCTGAATGGCAGCATAATCTTTTCTGGTATGAATATTTAGAGTAGAATGCTCATGTATTTAAAGGAACACTCCAGGAGAAAACATAAACCCTCCCATACCTACAGCAGGGAATAAATGTGCCGTGGATGGACATGTGTCACGCACTGCCCCTGAGTCCCTGCTCTGGGTATAACACAGTGTATCAGTTTTTCCTAGAGGGTTCCTTCAAAATTAGTCAAAGAATCATTATGTTAAACAAAATTTGTGGTTAATTTAGCAAATCGTCGAAAGAGCTAAAATAAAATCTGTACCCAAAACAATTGTCATATTAATGGAAAACACCCCTGATAGGATATGTTAGTAAGACACACTAATGTCAAAAACTTTTCGAAAAAAAAAATTCTCTATGTAGAACTTGCAAAGAGATTTGTCGCCAAAGGCCTGTAGCGTGGGCTGTTCGTCTTTTGTGGCTGAGAAAAGAGAGAGGCTCATTTTTCCTGATTATCAGATTCATATTTGACATGATGCATGTGACTTACATAAAATAGAGCTCTGCTTCTGTGTGTTCTCTCAATGTCCTTTTAACTTCATGTTGTCTAGCTACAATAAAAATAAAAAGTATTTCTTGGGTGTGCCTGTCATTTCAAATTAGAATGCACTCCCTTCTATAAATATAGTGACCAATAATAATATTAAGACTTGGTTTTAATTTTTAATATTGGTTGTCCTAAAAATGAGTAGATATTGGGAACTGTAAAATACTATTTTAATTTAGGAACTAATAAATAGCTCACATTTAAAGAGGTATTCCCATCAGGGTAAGGGAGGTTCCATGACTTCCACTTGCCGATCCAAAGTGGATACCAACAGCCACTTTTTCTAGTGCAATCAGTGGAGTGGGGGTCACCTAGATGTCTCCTTTCTAGTCTATGGGAGTTACAGAAAGAGCTCTTTTTGTAACTCCCATAAACTTCCATGGAGCACGGCCTCTCCTCCATTGATTTTAATAGGAAAAGCAGCTACTTTGAGTTAGAAAACAAAGGTTGAGGGACTCCCATTTTTCTATCACCTTTTCAGAAATATATTGCATATCCTATGGATATGACATAAATTTGGAGCATATCAATACCTTTTTAAATATGCTAATGGTTGATCAGAATTTTTTTTTAAAATATATTTTAAACTATCTTTTTATCTTTGGTACAAAAAATATATATAATGTAAATACTAAGACTAGGCTTAAAATATTTGAAACATTCCCACCAAATGTACAGTATGTCCCAGGGGTATCCTTTTGTTTTTGCATATATTTCTATTGAAAGTCTAATCCACTAAACTTTTCAGTACAGTTAAGGCAAAGGTATAAGGGCGTATAGTTTATAAGCATGCTAGACAAATACATTGGAAAATGTTTCCAGTTTATACACCGAACGAAAAGGTAAAATGTTATAAGTAGCTTGCCTAACGTTTTACATTTTTACTTTGTATTTTCTAGACAGCAATATGTAATACATAGTTAGGAATACAATCAGAATTATTATTAGTCACTATTTATTATTATTATTATTATTATTTATTATTATTATCATCAATAATAAAATAATAATAATAAAATAATAATAATAATAATAATAAAAAGAATATTTGCACAACAACAAAAGAAAAAAACATAATATAATCTAAAAAAAAATGCATAAATCTGTTTAGGCAAAGTAACTATACTAATATGTATGTTTGTGATAATCAGTTACATATATGTTTCCTTCTACAACCCTTTCTCCTAACATTTTTCAACTCCCCTGCTACCTAATAGAAAAGTGTCCCACACATTATGTATAGGTGAATTTTTTTTTTCTTCTTTCTATTCAAAAAAATTATTAGAATTTGAGGCAAAATAAATTTAAGTTGAACAAAAGGCCTAATGCTGCTAGAAGCCTTACCCTGCTACTGATACAATACCTGGACTTCTGATTCATCTGGAACACTGCTTTATTCAACACGCTTCTCACTTACTTGCTTTGAGAGTGATCTTTAACTTGTATTGCATGATTTGTTTGAGGTTCTTGGTATATTATTGTTTTCACTTTTCTATTTCCCACCTTATGATCCATCTTTCCACTTCAGCTTCACCAGACGCATTGAAATCCATGACTTACCTTAAGCCAAAGTTACTAAGATGTTTTTCATCTGCAACAACATTAATTTTGCACATTTTAATTTAGAGTATACCTCCAATGATCTACTTAAAAACCTCTTAGGACATGCACCTCAGTGTGTAAATAAAAGTTTACTTTATTTATTAATTTATGATCACAAATTGAATTCAAGAGAATAAAGCTATTAAACAGCAGGCAGTGCACGCTATTCATTTTAGAGAATAATTTAATTAATGCAGCCCTTTACTTCCTCCCTGCTAAGGTCAGCCACAGGGATAGATAGATGATAGATAGATAGATAGATAGATAGATAGATAGATAGATAGATAGATAGATAGATAGATAGATAGATAGATAGATAGATTAAAATAAATATCTTACCCATACATGGGAATTACAAGCTGTTTTGAGTCGTAGAGGAAATCTGCTAGTCGATGTAGTCCTATAATTCCAGTAGCGTCAGTACTGATTTAAGAAGTGTATAGGAGAGTACGAGCAGGGAAGAGGGGAGGGGGGAGGAGTAAAAAGTGTGAAGTGAGCTGGCAGGCTTAGGTTCTGTTCACATTGGCAGCTCCAAACAAAATAGTGGAGCATGCACTACGGAGTCAATGGGTTTCCATTGGGTGCTGTTGGGTTTCGTGCGACGGATCCTGCGTCTTCAGTTTTTTGTTGTTCTGCTCCTATGACAAAGAAGAACAACAGAAAGCTCTGATGCAGGTGTGAACAGAATCTGATAGACATAGTGACCGGTGACCCAGCTGCAGCTCCACTGTATTTGTAACAAGGCCGATAGCGATCAACAACTCCCAGTTGGTAAATGAAAATGAAGGAGAGGTCTGCAATCCAGAAAGCTGAGCATTGAATTGAAAGGGTTTACAAAAGTACTGCACATGAGGATCTAAGAGCACTGTAAAGATTTTGGTTTTCTCTAGAGGTAAAATGAAGGCTATGGACACACAGCTGCACTAAAGCTCATTCCATGAACCGGGGACATTGGGAAAGGTATAATTTGGCCATGTGCACAGAGCCTATGGCAGATGACTTGATTTAATACACACAGAAAGTAAACAAATTATATTAGGTATGAAACAGTTGTCTTAATACCCTGGTGAACTAAGTGAGTCATGGATGAAATGTTATCCACAAATGGCAGGTATGTCCAATATCCTTATGGTTTGGGACACCTGCGTTGAACAGGTAATACACTTTTCAACAAAAATTTTTTTTAAAGCACATTCACCATATCCTCTTCTTTCACAGCAGCAAGGAAAATGCTCCCAAATCTCCTGAAGCAAGGTAACATCTCCAGTTAATTGTGTTTTCAGCTTCCTTTGATGCAGTTTACGAGTAGGAGCATCGCACATTCCACAATTATTGTAAAAATGATAACTATTATAAACGAATAACTTCTGGAATGAATTAGGGACTACAAACGCTCTTTCAAATTCTATACAGTTGAAATGTAATATCTTACATGCAATATTCATTGTAGATTTATATCAACATCAGTTTTGTCACTGATTTGGGTTCTATTGCTTACCATGTACAACAGGCCACGTTCACTTAGAGCCAAGTTATAAAGCAACTGCCTTTAATAAACTATACCAATTTATATGATCGCCTTCAGTTGGAATGTGCTGAATGCACATTGTAATTCTGTCACCCAGTCCTACAGGTACTTCAGTGCCACAAAGTGCCATCTATAAGGCCTGGCAACCTTCTAAGTCTTCAACCATGAATGCCAATTCTATTCAAACAAATGCAGTGCCCGGCAGAGGTTATTCCGTGAGGTTTGGTGCCAACAAAAGTCCAAGACAACCCACTTATACCAGCCAGAAAGTGCTTAAACCCTCACCCCCTGTTACGTCCTCTTATAAAAGGTATACGGTAACAGGCATTAACCTTATAACACTTTGAATATTGACGTTTTTATTAAGAAATATACTACATTCCTAACAATGTCTTGGTGTCATTTTTCTTTGCTGTTTTTTTTGTTTGTTTTTTAAACTATGTGGACTGTTAGACAGTCTATGTTTGTTCTTTGAATAGAGACAAGATGCATATCATTTTTTCTGATCTTTGGTGCTTAGCGTTGCCAATAGGAGCCTCAGAACCAGCTAATAATGGTGCCATAGCTGCTCAAACTGTGGAAAAGGGATATATATCAAAACTGGGGCAAAGGAAAACTGTTAATAGCAACTCATCAGACTCCAGCTTTCAATTTTCATAGGTACCTTTAAAATTAAAAGAAAACTATCTAAATTGTTGCTATGGGCAATTCCTCCATTTTCATTTAATCAGTTTTGACCTTTCACTCATAGTGGGGAATTTATTAAGAATGGCATTTCATTGGCCACTAGTAATAGGATACAAGCTGGAGTAAGGCACACACCTCTTAATAAATGTGTTGCATCTTTGGCTGTCCATGCGCCACTGAGTGAAATCTGTGCCAGTCAGGGTCTGGCATGGACTTCCCTTTGATTTACGCCAGTTACGGGTGGAAATGATAGAAAATGGGTTCAGTCATGGGTGTCCCTTCTGATAAACTCCACACATATAAGAAATTTTTTTGAGACTTTTCAGCCATTTGTCATTTTTTTTTACGCCAGAAAACTGGCCTTGAAAAGTTGTTAAGTTCCACCCATAGTGTTTGTTTACATTCCTTTAATTCTTTTTATGGCCTACTTCTGAAAACCTCATAATCAAGTACTTCTTGGGTTTATACGCTAAAGGGTATACTTAGTGGAACCCCTCTAAACAGGGAGCCATAAAAATACATGACTTGAAAACAATTTAGTAAGACTGTCCGTCAAATATGTCAACATCAGTATTACTTTCTATGCAAGTTTGTGGTCCAGTGGGTGGAGCAGTCGAAAGGACTTATACAACCTTCATACTTTCTAGGCCGTAATATGGCACCAGTAGCAGTCTTAGAAGCCCTACTATACCTCCACATGCCTCAGATTTCATAAAAGTGCATGGAGCTTTAGTGTATGTTCACACGTAGCAGATTTCTTTCATAAGAATCTGCAACTGTCCCATTGATCTGATTGGGGTTCGAAAAAAATCTATTCACATGCTCCAGAAAAAATCCCTCTCAGATGTATGGAAAGAATTTCCAGTTCCAGAAATTTCTGCAACAAATCTGCTGTCTGCTCCCACACAGATTACTGATGAGAGATTTGTAGAATTTGTATTATGCTGTAGCAAAACAGCAATTCCTTGTATAAATATTAATATCAAAAGATCGAAAAAATTAACCAAAATTATTCTAGCTCGATATTAGCAAGAGATTATTCAATTATTCAGCACGGAGATCAAATCATGTGTTTTGCCTTCTTGAGCTAATGAAAAGAGATTAGTAAAATTCTACATTCTCAGGTGCAACACAATAATAAATAATTAGCCAAATATTGCAAAATGTAAATTCTATTCTCCATTGATCTTAAAACTGGCTAATGGTGTATAGTATAATGATAGTATAAAATACTAAAAAACAAAAAACGCTAATAATGCTCTTGGAAAAGTAAAGTTACTTTTTTGTCTATGGTTAAAATAATGTGGAGAATATTACCTTGAATAGCCCCTCAGCAGGTTCCTGTGGAACTTTCAGTTTTTCCCTTAAAAAGTAAGGTCTGGTCCTTTATTGCATTTTCGATTTAGCCATAAATCAGCCTTTGAGGGCCCGTCTAATGAAAACATACAGGATTCTTCCATATGCGTTTTCCAATCTGGTAGACCATTACTGCTGCTGTGCCATATTTATATCATCCCGCTAGCTCTGCTGCTTGAGAACATTACGTATGTGCATATTTTCCGAGTATCCCTAAACTCCTTGTTAACTTACATCATATTGTTATACTCGACATACTGTATATATATATATATTTTTTTTTTTATATTTTTTTTATTTTATTTAATTTTTTTATTTTTTTTTTCAACAAGGAGCCCACCTTATCTGATAAGCAGTGGTGCCACTATTATCTAATAACGCTTGTCTGATAAGTGGATTTACATACAATGATATTTCTTATCGTACAACAGAATTTTACCATGTAAATGTGTAAAGGAAAAAAACAACTGGTTTACGAAGACAAAAATCTTCAGTAGAATTTCTTGCCCTCCCCATGTAGTATGATCAATATAAAATCTATATTTCTTTGGCAGTGCAATGCTTCCCTCTCCATCTACTGTATATTTATTTTGTTCTTTACAGCTACTGCATAACATTTTCCACCCATCTACATATCTGAATATCTTTCCTTCCTTTTCCTTATATTATGTGCTCCTCTCTATAGAATGTAATCTTTATGTCATTTCCCTCTACCGCATAATGTTATCTTGGCTTGTTTGTGGTCTGTAGTCTGTCTGTCCACGTCTGTTATATCATACCCATAAATAACACTTTCTTCTCCTTTACATTCCCTTTTTTTTTACTGATTTTCCCACTTACATAATGTATTATTATTTTTCCTTCCACTTGTTGCTGAAGGATTCATCTTGCCCTTTTCATATATAACACGAATGGCCATGAATTGCACTTAGCTCTACTTGCTATTCTATCTATTGTGTACGTCTTTTCTGTATTAACCACTTAATTTTAGTAAACATTTTTTCCTTAACTCAAACTTATTTAGTGGACATTAGTCTGTACCTTGGTGTCCTTTTTGTGTTTTGTACATTTCCCTATTTTCTAACTAGGACTGGCACCTTCCTTAATACAACTTGTGAGTGAATGGAGCTATATTTTGTTTTATATATTATCGACCTTGCCATCACAATCAATTTTCTGAATCCTTCATCTTTAACTTTTTTTTCTATTCTGTCTTTTGACCTCTAACCTTCATCATGGTGCTCCTTTTGTTCTTTACTTATGTTATTTTTGTAAATGTGGGCACACTCAGTCTAGCTCCCCATTGTGTATAAAGGGATATAGAGAAGGTCCAAAACCCATGTTAAATTTTATATGTGGGATAGAAAAAAATCAAACCCCCATAGTGGCAGTAGAGCCTATTAGTCTAAGGACCAAATGAATCGTTAAAAAGTCTTTGATTTTTGGCAGATCTATTTCTAGTATTTTTCATTAACCGCAGCTCTACATAGTTTTTTTTTTTACTTTTAGATCAATCATAGGCAATTAATATTGGTACCAAATTCTACACAGTACATACAAGATATGATCAATCATTCTAATATTCGAGGAATGGCATGAAAACTACAATTGCAAAACAGACATACTCAGATACATCATATGTAGAGTAGCCAGTGTAAGAAAAAGCTGTACTAACAATAAAAATAAAATTGTCTACCCAAAAAGGACAGTAATAAGAAATATGGCAAAAAAAATTGGGAGGAAATGATTGAAAACACAAAGACAAGTTTAGACAGAGATAAAAAATAGGACATAAAAAATGACAGATGCAAGAACAGATGATCGGCACTTTGGGCTTTGCTAATGTGCCTCCGGCAAAGTGCCGGGACAAAGGGTCCTATTAGGGTCTAATTACTAATTAGGGGTGTCAAAGAGGCAGACTGCCGGTGTCATAAAAAAGAAAACATAATATAATAGTGTGTACTTGAGTCACATATCAAGTAGTTTCAGTGAGAATTTGAGGTCAGCACAATTGCTAAGGCTAAAGTCTTCTCATCTAGGTATTCCCTGGCAGAGCAGAAAGAAATTTGAGAGTGTAAAGGCCCTTTTACACGGGCCAATTGTTCATAGAAAGCTCGTTGCTGATAATTGCCCTTAGGCAGCGATCAGCAGATGAACGAGCAAACGCTCATTCATCTGTTGATTGTATCGTTTTAAAAAAGTAAAATATTATCGTTGTGATAATAATGTACGGGGATGAGCGATCGGAGTAACGAGCACTCGCCTCCATACTAGCTCCTTGTGAAAGGAGCAAACGAGCGCCCATCAACGAGCCGTGTAAATGAGCTCGTTGATCGGCGCTCGTTTGCTCCTTTCACAAGGAGCTAGTATGAGTACAAGCGATTGTTACTTCGATCGCTTGACCCCATAATTTATTATCATGTCAGCAGCACGTCCCCACAGGGTAAACAACACTCATCTGAATAGGCCCTTAGAAAGAAAATGTAAAATGAACAGAGCCTAACATGTCCGCTTTTATCAGTACTCGTATTCACTCAAACTATATTTTTTCTTACTTTTCCGACTATGCCTTCAAGTCAGTTGTCTCCAAAATGCCTTTTTTTCTTTTATATCATTGGAGTTGTACTTAAATATAAAGCATCTGCTTATTTTTATTTTTTTTTTTACAGAAACCACCACTCCTGTTCATGGGTTGACTCCGGTATTGCATCTCAGTCCTGTTTATTAGAGCTGCAATAACAGACACAGCCCATTATCAAGAGTGGCGCTGTTTATGGGGAAAAAAGCAGACCCATTTTTCAAATTCTGGAAAACCCCTTTAAAATATTTAAGTTTATATTGCACTTAATCAAGTGTTTATTACTTACAAAGTCCTAGACTAAACGTACCTGGCCTCAACACATTAGGAACATGGTCCAATGTAAAATACAGTTATATAGGTTCTGTCTCCCAGGACAGAACCTATATAAGGCTCCAACACATGGGCTGCTTGAAAATCCCTGCTGAGTTTGTACTATTTTTCTGTCATCTCAATTTCTGTATCATTATCTAAAACTTTAGACATTCTTGTCTATTTCTTTCTATCTAGTCCAAGTTCATAAACCCAGTGAATTCCCAATCATACATGTATAACATTTTACGGCATATATACAGTTGTTAATCCAGCATAACTTCTAATTTGTCTATAAGAGATGTAAATATTACATCAGTGAAATATATTTTTATTGGTAACTTACAAAACACATTTAAGCTTGCATAAGTACATGTATTGCAGAGATACTTGGAATGGCTTTGCAATAAATTCTTATTACAAAACAACTAGTGTAATAGTACTGCTTATACCAATGCAGAATATATAACTGATTAATCATTGCTCACTAAGGGGGAGTTCACACTGAGTTTTTTTTACGAGTTTTTTGATGTGGAAACCGCGTCGGAAAACGCGCCAAAAAACGGTCTAAAATGGCTCCCATTGATTTCAATTTTGAGGCGGAGGTGTTTTTTCCCGCGAGCAGAAAAACCGGCTCACGGGAAAAAGAAGGGACATGCCCTATCTTCGGGCGTTTACGCCTCTGACCTCCCATTGACATCAATGGGAGGCAGAAGAAGCGTATTTCGCAGCGTTTTATGCCCGCGGCGCTCAATGGCCGTGGATGGAAAACACTGTGAAAATCGGCATGCAGGCAGATTTTCCTCCTGCAAAAAACTCTGTGTGAACCCAGCCTAATACTTTATCTACCTAATGACCTGATGCTAAAGTACCATTATATTGGTGAAATGTGCATGATATGTAACTATTTTTTTTCCATGTAATGGTAGAAATGATCTTTTCTGATATAGAACCCCAAATCCCCTGCACAGACATACATTTTAAGGATAACATGCTCACTGCCTGCATCTGCCAATAGAGGTGAATCTGTAGAAGCTTACTGCATATTCCAATACATTGAGCTCAATAATAAAAACAGTACGCAGTAAGTTCTTAAGCTTCCCCTAGTGGTGGCTGCAGGTAGCTTAGCTTTAAAGGGGCTCTGTCACCACATTATAAGTGCCCTATCTCCTACATAATGTGATCGGCGCTGTAATGTAGATAACAACTGTGGTTTTTATTTTGAAAAACTATATTTTTTGAGCAAGTTATAAGCAATTTTAGATTTATGCTAATTAGTTTCTTAATAAACAACTGGGCATGTTTTTACGTTTTTACCAACTGGGCGTTGTGGAGAGAAGTGTATGATGCTGACCAATCAGTGACCAATCAGCGTCATACACTTCTCTCCATTAATTTTTAGCAGTACACGCAACACAGCGTGATCTCGCGAGATCACGCTGTGCTGTCACATACTCCCACATTAACTTTACCAAAGTGTCTTGAGAGTGAATAGACATTGCCTCCAGCCAGCACACGATGTCTATTCACACTCCAGACACTTCGGTAAAGTTTCTTGGGGACTTACTCATACAGCACGGCATGATCTTGCGAGATCACTCTGTGCTGTCATTTACAGAAACTTTACCGAAGTGTCTGGAGTGTGAATAGACATCGCACCCTAGCTGGAGGTGATGTCTATTCACTCTCAAGACACTTTGGTAAATTTAATGTGGGAGTATGTGACAACACAGCGTGATCTCGCGAGATCACGCTGTGTTGCGAGTACTGCTAAAAATGAATGGAGAGAAGTGTATGACGCTGATTGGTCACTGATTGGTCAGCGTCATACACTTCTCTTTACAACGCCCAGTTGGTAATAAAATAAAAACACGCCCAGTTGTCTATTAAGCAACTAATTAGCAGAAATCTAAAATTGCTCATAACTTGCTAAAAAATGATCGTTTTTCAAAATAAAAAACACTGTTGTTATCTACATTACTGCGCCGATCACTTAATGTAGGACATAGGGCACTTATAATCTGGTGACAGAGCCTCTTTAAGTCTTTTTCTATGCAGGTCGATTTGGAGCTCTGTCTGAAGAAAACTGCTGACTCTTCTGACCACATTAAAGATATAATAAGAAATTAATTTGCGTAGAAATGTTTCACCTTGCAATGACACGGTATTTAAAAGTGGTGGTTTACTTTAAAGTAATAATTGTAATATAGAATTATTTTTTTTAACTATGAGATTGTAAATACCATGTAAGAGATTACAAGACAACTAAAGTAAGAAAAGGAAAATAAACTTTTATTATAACTGTTTTCTTACTCAATTTAACTTTGATCAGTAGCCCAGTTCAGCATTTATCAGCAACAGCCAGCGTAGACTTTACGAACGTGCCAGCTGCTTCTGTACATCAAACCGCTTCTGCTGAGCAATACACACCACAGTACACAGTCTCACCGCTTCCAGCTGCAGCTCCTGCCTATGTCCCGCCTGCCGCTTTTTCACCTACCAGTGAGAGGTAACGCATTTTACGTATATGGTCTGTATGTTTTTTTCTTCTTGACCATCTTTATCAATTGTTTGAAGGTTTACAAACCAAACCCCTAGTTTTTCTCCAAGTTCACTTCTAACAAGACAAACCCTTTAGTGACATTTCAGGTCTTCATCTAGCAAACTAGTGAGTATAAGGCTTCATGCCCACTTCAGTTTTTTTCGTCAGGGTGCTATCTGTTTTTTTTAACTGATAGCACCCTGACACATTCATTTCAATGGGGCCATGCACACTTCCGTTGTGTTAACGGAACCGTGTGGCCGTTCCGTCAAAAGTAGTGCAGGTCCTACTCCTGCCTGTTTTTGATGGAACAGTCTCGGACTTGGCATTGATTTGGTCCTTGAAACAACGGGCTGCACACGGAAGCCATCCGTGTGCGGTCCGTGACTCTTGGAACCATCATTAGCGGCCGTTCAACGGCACACGGAAGTGTGCATGAGGCCTAAGCAAAAAAGCAGAAGGGACCTCGGTTCTTTCATTCTTGGGATCGCCTGGAGTCCAAGAGACCAGATCCTTCTGGTAATAGCAGTATGTCATAATACTAAAAGATGGGAATACAACTTTAATGTTTAAGTTGAAATAAATGACATGATGAAAAGTTATCCAGCAGAGGTTTCACATTCTGATCTCTATTTCTAGGTAAAACTTGACATCTGTGTAAAGGCTTTCCATTGTTCTGCTCCATCATAGTAGCAGAGTAACAAAACAATGCATCAGCTGGATCCATTGCAACAGACTTTAATGGGTTCCGTCAGGTTTGGATCACAGTGTCCGAGTTTTGACGGACAAAATAGCGCAGCATGCTGCGCTATTTTGTCCGGAAAAAACTAAAGGAATCTGAGAAGAAGGCTCCTAACAGAGAATGCAACATAGATGTGAACAGAGCCTGAGATTGAGAAATGATAAACGTCTTTTATGAAAATGTAATTGGGAGTGACCACAATCCATAACACATGAGCCAGTCTTACTTATAAATTGTTGCACTGGACCTAACCTACATTATGTGGAACCAAGAGGTAGTCTCAGAGTGTTTCATGTTTGTTACTATACTATAACTTAGTATCATTGGTCAAATGTGAAACTTAAAGCGGTTATTTGAAAGAAAAAAAAAAAAACTATTTTAAAATCACTTATTAGGGCGTTCCGAGTTAATTGAGGAATGTTCGTCATTCATTAACTCCACTAATTAGCTGGAGAGAAGAACAACTGGGCATATCCATGCATTATACGGACAGCCTATTGATTTCAATAGGCATCATGTAATGCTTTATTTCTCCTGTGGTGGCGCAGCATAGTAATTGAACACTTGTGGACAGGTTGCCCAAAAAATGACCGATGATCATTACCGGTTCCAGCGATGGGACCCTCTGTGATCAGCTTATTTTCAGGGGGCTTTCTAACAAAAAGGGATTGCCTAAAGCAGACAACCCCTTCAGACATTAATTTGTATTTTACACTAACAACATGGAAGTCAGAAGAATATCAAATGTGTTATCAATCAGAAATGAATGAACCGATGTTCACTTTATTTCCAAATCCTCTTGAAGTCAAGTAGTGTGTTGTTTTTTGTTTTTTTTCATGTAACTTATTGTAACAGTTTTGTTGTGTGTTTGACTCTAATGTGTGTCACTAATTTTTGTGCTTCTTAAGATGCAGTTCTACTTACTGAAGGTATTTGCGATACCCAATATGCACACCATCGTCTAGTTGTTTTGCTGCAATGCCAACATCTTATGGAGCAATCCAAGCCTACTGAACAGAGATAACTCTCCTAAATATATATATTCACACGCGGCAGGTTGGTTGCAGAAATTTCTGTGGTGGAAAATCTGTTCCATAAATGTGAATGGGATTGTTTATGCAGCAAACACACAGATTTCTGGAAATACAATTCAAAAATTCTGCAAATAATCTGCTGTGTCTATATATACCCTTAGTCATTTCATGCTAGAAGGGGTACTATGCTTAAAAAAAAAGAATAATATAACATTTTTGCATAGTCCATGATTAGCCACGATGCTTAACATTATAAAAAGGGTTAATACGAGACATAAGTAAGAACCACGTTTCTGATACAGAATAAGTAGATCATCTTAAGCCCTGTAAATTTTTGTTTTTGTTGCATTTGTCTTAGCTTTGTGTCTCATGCTTTGCCATATCATTTTCAGACCACCTACCGCTGCCACCATCTCTCCTTCACAAATGAAACCCAGCCAGGGAGCTAAGAACCTGTCTACTGCAGCCTCCACTATATCTTGTGCCATATCAGCACAGTCTAGGTATACATTTGCCTGTACATATGATTTTTTTTTTCTAAAACATTCACTATTTTTGTTTCAAACAATAATTTTACAAGATCATGAAACAATGTCACAACCGTTTCTTTTAGCTATATTTTACATAATTAGTGTACAGTATCTACTGATTCTCTAAATCTTTTGGTATTTGGCTACCATCTAGTCGAAGGACTGAACAGTCTTTCTGGAACCCCCACGGAATATATTAATAATTTCTGGAGGTATAAATAAAAAACAGAAATACTTACCTTCCCTCTGTTCTTTGCGGCTCCTCTTCCAGATTTAGAAAGGAGTGGGTAGGCAGACGCTGGTGAGTGAGGTCACCACAGGAGCCCATCCGCTTTATCCCTTACACTGTGCTAAATGTATATCGCCGAATTACAACTGCAGGGAAGCAATCTGAAATAATTCAGACATAGGTGGCCATGACTGCTGCTGGGAACGTGGCAGACCTATGAGAAAAATATAATTATTTAGCCCTGACAACAGTTGATTTCCAAAATTTGTTCACATTCTATGGAAAATTTTAGCAGAATTTTGTACGCACCATGGAAATAAAATCAGTAGCAGAATTAAATAGCATGCTATGACAATTGGGCTAATTCTCGTATAAATCTGCTGTACACACGCAGCACATCTACAGCACATCCGTGGCGGAAATCGGAGAATGAAACCTTGGATTTCTGCCGCG